>NC_044976.1:11573947-11710776 GCF_008728515.1 Papio anubis | reverse complement strand
ACACACACACACATATACACACACACATACACACACACACATACACACACATACATATATACATATATATTCAGCAGTGAGATTTATGGTTCATATGGTAATCCTATTTTTATTTTTTGGAGGAAATTCCATACTGTTTTCCATACTAGCTGTACTACTTTACACAACTACCAATGGTGTACCCCGGTTCTCATTTCTCCACATCCTCCCTAGCACCCATTATTTTCTATTGGTTTTTAACTTTTAGTTTTTCAGAGACAGGGTCTTGCAATGCTGCCCAGGTTGGTTTTGAACTTCTGGCCTCAAGCGATCCTCCCACCTCAGCCTCTCAAAGTGCTGGGATTACAGGTGTGAGTCACTGCACCTGAGTAAATTCGAATCCTCGCAGGAGGCTGTGACTCTGGGTTACCTGGTTTGTATCAGTTGACACACATGTATTAGGACCTGGGAAAGCCTAAAAATGAACGACGACAGCAGGGTGGAAAAAGCCTGAAGAAAGTATTATTATCCCCTCAAGATCTACTTCCAGGGATGACCCAAAAGATGCAGCAATTCCCACTGCCTTCCCACGAAAGATTGACTGGTCCATTGTTATTTATTTATTTATTTATTTATTTATTTATTTATTTATTTTTCTGAGACAGGACCTCCCTCTGTCACCTGGGCTGGAGTGCAGTGGTACATCATAGTCCACTGCATCCTCAGCCTCCTGGGCTCCAGCAATCCTCCCACCTCAGCCTCCTGAGTAGCTGAGACCACAGATGCACAAAACCACAGCTGGCTAAATTTCTGTGTTTTTATAGAGATGGGGCCTCACTCTGTTGGTTAGGCTGGTCTCTAACTCCTGGCTCAAGTGATCCTCCCGCCTTGGCCTCCAAAAGTGCTGGGATTAGTCTTGAGTCACCACATTCGGCCAATTGGTTTATTATTGAATCATGTGAACAGAAGACAGATGTGTCAGTTTTTGATTCCAAGTCTAGAATGGTAATTTCCTTTGTAAAACATTCTGGTCTTATAATAGTAGCTAGGGAATATTTCCTGCTAGAACTTGAAGGGCTCAGAAAACTTTACTCATTAATGGATTTCGACCACAGCTTGGTGACCTGATTGAAAAACATAAGAAGTTACCAGGTCGGGAGCAGGGGCTCACACCTGTAGTCCCAGCACTTTGGTGGGCCGAGGTGGGTGGCTCATTTGAGGTCAGGAGTTCGAGACCAGCCTGACTAACATGGTGAAATCCCATCTCTACTAAAAATACAAAAGGCCGGGCACGGTGGCTCACGCCTCTAGTCCCAGCACCTTCAGAGGCCGAAGCGGGTAGATGAAGTCAGGAGTTGAAGAGCAGCCTGGTCAACATAGTGAAACTCCATCTCTAATAAAAATACAAAAAATACAAAAAATAGCTGGGCATGGTGGCACACGCCTGTACTTCCAGCTACTTGCAAGGCTGAGGCAGGAGAATCGCTTGAACTCAGGAGGCAGAGGTTGCAGTGAGCCAAGATCATGCTACTGCAATCTAGCCTGGGCAATAGAGGGAGACTCTGCCTCCAAAAAAAAAAAAAAAGTTACTGATATGGCTGAATTGGTCACCATAGGCGAACATTTTAAGAGAGTTCTAGAACATAAAAGTATCCAACACTGAAAAAAAAGAATGCAAAGGATAATAAAGTGTTTGCAGCTAAAACAGCTGAAGGGACAAGAGCAAGGGGAGCTCCCCTCACTATTAAAACTCAAATTCAGTTGGTTGTAAACAGGGAAACCCTTCTCAAGTTGCCTGTCACCTTTGAAACAGACCATTGGAATGAAAATTGTCCAAATTTGCACCAGGTCTCTATTGGACCTAAGCCTTTTGGCCCAGACATTGTTTGCATTAGAGGACTTTTTAAAAAAATTTTTTATTTTTTGAGATGGTGTTTCACTCTTGTTGCCCAGGCTGGAGTGCAATGGCACGATCTCGGTTCATTGCAACCTCCACCTCCCGGGTTCAAGTGATTCTCCTGTCTCAGCCTCCCAAGTAGCTGGCATTACAGGCATGTGACACTACGGTCTGCAAATTTTGTATTTTTAGTAGAGACAGGGTTTCTCCATGTTGGTCAGGTTGGTCTTGAACACCCAACCTCAGGTTATCCCCCCACTTCGGCCTCCCAAAGTGATTGGATTACAGGCATGAGCCACCGCACCTGGATTCAGGACATTTCTGATGGCTCCATATTGATGGAACTTCAACTAATTCTCTGGTAAATTATTTTCTATAATATCCTCAAGTAAAAATGGAGAAGCTGAGATCCAGATCATTGCAGACTTAGGTACAGAGTTGGTGGATACCAGGGCTGCCATATCCAGTTAACGCCCCAAGCCAATATATCAGCAAATCCCTTGGAGTCAGGAAAATATTTCTGAGGAGGGGTTTCACATGAAGTTCAGAAAATTCCTGTGTTTGAAGCAGTCCAAATGACATTTGGACCATTTTTAGGAAAGTATGCCTTTTTACTAAGTGACAACGCAGGGATGAGATTTGCTTTCTAAGTTAAGGTGATGCGTAAAGCTTTCTTTGGAGGGAGAGAAACCCCTGGAGTTTCCTGACCTTCCTTTAACTGAACTGCTTGGTTCCCTAGAAGCAGAAATTCATCATATTGGAACCCAAACTTATACCAACCTTGACCTTCGTGAAGCACTCAAGTGTTTCTGCTCTTCTTCCTCATGTGATGTAGAAGGTATTAAAAGTGATGAGTTTAGGCTGGGCACGGTGGTTCACGCCTGTAATCCCAGCACTTTCAGAGGCTGAGATGGGTGGATCATCTGTGGTCAGGAGTTCCAGACCACCCTGGGCAACATGGTGAAACTCCCTCTCTACTAAAAATACAAAAATTAGCTGTGTGTGGTGGCCTGCGCCTGTAATTGCAGCTAACCGGGAGACTGAGGCAGGAGAATCACTTGAACCAGGAGGCAGAGGTTACAGTGACCCGAGATCGTGCCATTGCACTCCAGCCTGGAAAACAAGAATGAAACTCCATCTCAAAAAAAAGAAAAAATTAATAAATACATTATAAATAAATAAAGGCTTTTAAGAAAAAAGAAATAAACTTTACCTACATGTTTCATATGCAATTGAATACCTATTAAATTTTGATGCCAACAGGCCAGGCATGGTGGCTCATGCCTGTAATCCCAGCACTTTGGGAGGCCAAGGTGGGCAGATCACGAGGTCAGGGGATTGAGATTATCCTAGCTAACACGGTGAAACCCTGTCTTTACTAAAAATACAAAAAAATAGCCAGGTGTAGTGGCATGCACCTGTAGTCCCAGCTATTCAGGAGGCTAAGGCAGGAAAATCGCTTGAACCTGGGAGGCAGAGGTTGTAGTGAGCCGAGATCATGCCACTGCACTCCAACCTGGTGACAGAGTGAGACTTGGTCTCAATAAATAAATAAATAAATAAATAAATAAATAAATAAATAACATGAATGAATGAATGAATGAATAAAATTATTGTGACGTGAACCAACATTTTTCAACTTGTAGACTGATGTCTTACAAAATCCTTTTCTTGTCACCTTCAAATCGCCATTTCAAATGCTACACTCTGCATAACTCTACCACTTTGTGGCTGTTTACTGATGATGGAGAAGACCACACGTGTGTGTGTGGCATCAGAACTACTGACTCCTCCTATTGATGTTTAAGATATTCCATTACACAAATCTGGGTTCATACTTTTTGTTGATAGATCTTACGCCAAAAATGTAGAAGAAAAATGCCAAGCAGGAAATGCTATCACTTCTGAAGATGAATTCATAGAGATAGAAATTGAGAATTTATTTTTCCACCTTTTTTTTGTTTGTTTCTTGTTTGCTTGTTTGTTTTGAGACGGAGTCTCGCTCTGTCACCAGGTTGGAGTGCAGTGACGCAATCTTGGCTCACTGCAACCTCCTCCTCCTGGGTTCAAGCGATTCTCCTGCCTCAGCCTCTCGAATAGCTAGGACTATGGGTGGGCGCCACCATGCCGAGCTAATTTTTGTATTTTTAGTAGAGACGGGGTTTCACCATGTTGGCTAGGATGGTCTCGATTTTTTGACGTTGTGACCTGCTTGCCTTGGCCTCCCAAAGAGTGCTGGGATTACAGGAGTGAGCCACCACCGTCCCCGGCCTTTTTTTTTTTTTTCTTTTTTTTTTTTTTTTTTTTTGAGACAGAGTCTCACTCTATTGCCCTGGCTGCAGTGCAGTGAGGAGATATCAGCTCACTGCAACCTCCGACCCACTAGTTCAAGTGATTCTCCTGTCTCAGCCTCCTGAGTAGCTGGGATTATAGGCCTGTGCCACCATACCTGGCTAATTTTTATATTTTTAGTAGCGATGGGGTTTCACTATGTTGGTCAAGATGTTCTCCGTCTTCTGACTTCGTGATCTGCCCGCCTTGGCCTCCCAGAGTGCTGGATTACAGACACAAGCCACCGCACCCAACCTATTTTTCCTGTTTTAAAAGTTGGTTAATACTTTTGTGTTTATTTTAGAGTTTATATCAGAACAATTTACAGTAATATACACCCCTACTAGAGCTTGTCATATAGTCAAAGACAAAGTAGTTAATACAAATAGTAGGTATGCCTTTGGAGTTATTGATAATTTTAAAATATTATGCAAACCATGAGAATTTCTCACTTCTAGTGGAAATACATTAAATATAGACCATGAGTGAACAAGGTTTTGTCCTCAAAGGTTTTTTGTTTTGTCTCTGTGTGTGTGTGTGTGTGTGTCTGTGTTTTGTGGAGACAGGGTTTCACCATGTGGGCCAGGCTGGTCTTGAACTCCTGACCTCAGGTGATGCACCCGACTTGGCCTCCCCAAGTGCTGGGGTTACAGGCGTGAGCCACTTCGCCTGGCCTTGAAGGAATGAATTCTTGACTTCCACTCTATCCCTAACACTGTCAATTTCTTGATTCGTGAAATGAATATGGATATGTGATAAGAATGGATAGCTGGTTCAATCCGTTAATCTGCGAGAGTCAAAAACCCAATCAGGATTAACTGGGTGGAACTTCAGAAATGCAATCAGATATCACTTTTTGATTGGAAGCTAGCAGTGGATACGTGGAGAGGCGTGGGTGGGAGTTGTGATTAGAAAGGTCAATAAAAGCTTCTAAAGACCCAGAGGAGAAACCCAAAGTCTTCAAGCCTGGAGTTACTGCTTGGTTCTTCCTGAGATCTGAGCACCTTCTGAACTACATCCAGATCTGGTAAGTTCCTAACTTCTGTAAGGACACTCCCATCTGACCTATAGTCAGCCGGTCTGGGATGGTGACAGTGCAGCCTGTGATGGCACAGAGCTATCTATACCCTGTCTCTTCTCTTTTTTTCATATGAACAGTTTGAAGTTTTGATATTTTTTCCTCTAAATGCAATTTTGTCTTTATTTCAAAAATTGTGATTGTGCCTTTTTTATGTCGTTTCAGAATTCTCGTTGGGGGCCGTTTTGTGAAGAGACGAAGACTGAGCGGTTGTGGCCGCATTTCCGACGTCGAGCCGCAGTTGGCTTCTCCACGTAGAACCCGGGAGGAGGAGACTTAAAATCGAAGCTCTTCTCCCTCTTGCCTCCTGTTTTGGCTTTTTGAGAAACCTTCTCATCAACCACAATGGCCAGCAACGTTACCAACAAGACGGATCCTCACTCCGTGAACTCCCGTGTGTTCATTGGGAATCTCAACACTCTCGTCGTCAAGAAATCTGATGTGGAGGCCATCTTTTCCAAGTATGGCAGAGTCGCGGGCTGCTCCGTTCATAAGGGCTTTGCCTTCGTTCAATACGCTAAGGAGAAAGACGCCCGCGCCGCTGTGGCGGGAGAGGACGGCAGAATGGTCGCCGGCCAGGTTGTGGACATTAACCTGGCTGCGGAGCCAAAAGCGAACCAGCGAAAAGCAGGCGGGAAACGATCAGCAGCGGAGATGTCCGGCTCCTCTTTTGACCCGGACTATGACTTCCAACGGGATTATTACGGTCGGATGTACAGTTTCCCAGCACGGATCCCTCCTCTTCCTCCTGTTGCTCTGGCTGGAGGGCCCTCGAAACGTCCGCGCGTATCAGGAAGCACCTCAGGAAGGCGCACAAGTGGCTTCAGTTCCAAGAGTGGACAGAGGGGATCTCACAAGTCTGGAAAGTTGAAAGGAGATGACCTTCAGGCCATCAAGCAGGAGTTGACCCAGATAAAAGAGAAAGTGGCTTCTCTCCTGCAAAACCTGGAAAACATTGAAAAGCAACAGAGCAAAGAAGGAGTAGAGGCGAAGAACGCTACGTCAGAAGAGGAGCAGAGCAGCAGCTCCGTGAAGAAAGGGGAGGCTCACGTGAAGCTGGAGTCTGAGGGGGGCGCAGATGGCTCTGCTGACGAGCGGCCCCTACTGGACGATGCTGATAATGAAGATCGGGCGGATGAGCAGCTGGAGTTGATCAAGGATGATGAAAAAGAGGCTGAGAAAGAGAGGATAAGAGAGACGGCGCCAATGGCCAGGATGACTCCACGATCCCGGATAGCAGCTGCTCCCCTCCCTTCTTTCTCCCTTGACTGTTTTCCACCCTATTTTCCCCTTGATCCTGCCCAGTTCCACTTTCTTTTTTTTTTTTTGAGACAATTTTCCTCGTCACCCAGGCTGGAGTGCAGTGTTATGGATCTTCAGCTGACTGCAACCTCCACCGTAGGTTCAAACATTCTGCCTCAACCTCAGCTGGGATTACAGGCTCCCCACCACCATGCCCAGCTTAATTTTGTATTTTTAGTAGAGTTGGGGTTTGACTATATTGAGAGGCTGGGCTCGAACTCCTGACTCCTTATCATGACCTAAGCCTGCTCATCTCCCAAATGCTGATTACATTGTGAGCCACCATGCCCGCCCACTTCATTTTTCGTGGTGCTTTCAGTGCCACTACAGAGGAGAGGTTTCTGTTACTCATGGACGCTGGGTGGTGAGCAGTCCTTTCCTGAGGAGCGTGCCATGAATGGCCAAGGCTCCTGAGCTTTCCTCCCACCAGCAAGCATTCCTCTGGGCTCTCTAGAGACTATGACCCATCTGGTCCTTCTCTGGTCACCTGGGCTCCTCCCCAGGCAGCCCCAACTGGGCCACCTCCTCCTCACCTGAGACGCAACTCCTGGGTAAAGTAGTGTATCAAGTCCATCGGGGCACAGCTTGAAGGCTGACCCAGGACAAACACCTTATCAGAGGCCTCAGGAGAGGGAAAGGGCGGAAGGGCCAGGCTCTCAACAGCTTCAGGGAAGCCTCACAGCTGCCTCCTGCTGAAGGCCTCCAAGAACATGCTGGGGGAAAGGTTCATGGAAGCTCCTCCAGGTGGACACAGGGGCGCCTGGTCCTCAGCAGGTTCACCGGCCAGCCCAGGAGTCTGGGTGAGTCCGACGCCATCTTCACCAATCTGCATGAAAGTTCATGTATGTCCAGAGAAAAGGCATCACTCTCAGGCCAAGCCCCTGCAATCTCATCTTCTCCCAGGGCCAAAGTCACTGCTCTGGCGAGGGTGAAAGAGTCCTCAGTTTACTCCAATTCTACTCTGTACTCATGGCCACAAAGCCAGCATTCTGCCTCTGCTGCATCAGCATGAGCGTCACCCAGGCAGTGACGAGGCAGGACCCGCACTAGCCCTTCCTCTCTATCCAGTGCTCCAGCCAGTGACTAGTGAGCATGGAGGAGCCTGAAAGTTCATCCCTCCCACCTTTGGGGGAAATTTCTAATTACTCAAGATTCTAAAACAATGGGAATGGGAGTGTCACAAGCCTACATGCCTACATTCCCAGTTCCTACAAATTAGCTGGTTGGGAACATTCATGGAGCACCCCTAGAACGGTTTCTATGTGTTTTCTTTTAATTATTTAAGCTTTCTTTCTCTTTCTCTCTTTCTTCTTTCCTCCTTTCCCTCTTTCCCTCCCTTCTTTTTTCCCTCTCTTCTTCCTTCCTTTCTTTCTCTCTCTCTTTCTTTCCTTCCCTCCCTCCCTTCTTCCTTCTTCCCTTCCTTCCCTCCTTCCTTCCTTCCTTCCTTCCTTCTCTCCATCCCTCCTTCCCTTCTTTCTTTCTCTCTCTCTCTTTCTCTTTCTTTCGTTCTGACAGTGACTTGCTCTGTCACCCAGGCTGGAGTTCAGTGCTGGGATCTCCACTCAGTGCAGCTTTGACCTCCCAGACTCAGAGGATTCTTCCACCTCAGCTTCCCAAGTACCTGGGACCATGGGCATGCATCACCATGACCAGCTAATCTTTTAATTTTTGACTGTTTGTAAAGACAGTGCATTTTGCTGTGTTGTCCAGTCTGGTCTTGAACTCCTAGAATGAAACAATCCACCTGCCTTGGCCTCCCAAAGTGCTGGGATTACAGGTGTGAGCCTCCACCCCAGCCTCATTATTGAAAATTTCAGTGAGAAGCTTTGAAATCTATGTGACATTGTTATGCATCATTTACAAGACAGATGTTTCCAATACACACCTCTTACACATAATAAAAATAAACCACTTTGGCTGTGCACGGTGACTCACACCTGTAATCCCAGCACTTTGGGAGCCTGAGGATGGTGGATCATCTCCGGTCAGGAGTTCGAGACCAGCTGGCCAACATGGTAAAACCCTACCTCTACTAAAATTAGAAAAACTAACCTGGTGCAGTGGTGTGCACCTGTAGTCCAAGCTACTAGGGAGGCTGAGGCAGGAGGATCGCTTGAACCCAGGAGGCAGAAGTTGCAGTGAGCTGACATTATACCACTGCACTCCAGTTTGAGAAATAGGCTAGATTCAAAAAATAAAAAAATAAAAATAAAAAAAGAGAGAGAGAACTAGATTTGATTAGACTTCTTAAGCCCCACCCAGTTAATTCTGATTGGATTTTTGGCTTTCTTTTAGGTTAACTGATTGAATTAGACATTCATCCATCAAAGTGAAAGATTTATGGATAGGGTGAAAGTCCAGGACTCATTCACTGATTCACTCCACAAACATGGAGTTTTACTAATATGTGTCCTTCATTGTCCTGAGTGTGAGATAGGGAAGGGTTGAATCTCTTCCTGACATTAGACAGAAAGAAAAAAACTTGAAAGTATCTTTGTTGAGGGATCCTTGGCCACATCAAATTTATCAAAATATTTCAGAGTTGAAACAGTTTTACAAAGACACACATGACAGTCCCTAAGAAAACGCAGTAGAAATCTTCATGTATCGAATGATCACCTGGGTGGTATAATTTAACTTTTTTGGAGTGGGGGAAGCTGATGCCCAGGCTGGAATGCAGTGACACCATCTCAGCTCACTGTAACCTCCACCTCCCAGGTTCAAGCGATTCTCATGCTTCAGCCTTCCACGTAGCTGGGATTACAGGCATGCACCCCCACACCCATGTCTCCATCCAGGTGGAAGAGTTGCAATGAGGATGTGACTGGTTTAAGATTAAGGTGAAAGATACTCTTTGGTTAAGATTTTTTTCTTTCTTTTTTTTTTTTTTTTTTTTAACAGGGTCTTACTCTGTTGCCCAGGCTGGAGTACAGCAGTGGTGTGAGCATGGCACACTGCACCCTCAATCTTCTGGGCTCAAGTGATTCTCCCACCTCAGTCACCCAAATAACTAGGAATACAGATGCATGCCACCATGCCCTAACTTAAATTTTGTTGTTGTTGTTGTTGTTGAGGCCGACCAGCATTGGCTCATGGCTGTAATTCCAGTGCTTTGGGAGGCCAAGGCAGGTGGATCACTTGAGGTCAGGAGTTCAAGAGCAACCTGGCCAGCATGGTGAAACCCCACTGCTGCTAAAAATACAAAAATTAGCCAGGCATGGTGGCAGATGAATGTAATACCAGCTACTTAGGAGGCTGAGGCATGAAAATTGCTTGAGCCTGGGAGGCGGAGGTTGCAGTGAGTTGAGATCATGCCACTGCACTCCATCCTTGGCAACAGAGTGAGACTCCATCCCCCCGTCAAAAAAAGAATATGTGGTAGAGATGCATTTCTGCCATGTTGCCCAGGTTTGTCTCAAACGCCTGGGCTCAAATGATCCTCCCACCTTGCCCTCCCAAAGTGTTGGGGTTACAGGCATGAGTCACTGCTCCCATGAACAGTTATGAAATGACATAAACCAAAGCACAATCCAATTTTTTGAAAGAAAGACAAAACTGCATTTAGAGAAAAAAATTCAAATCTTCAAATTGTTCATATGAGAAAAAAAAAAAAAAAAAAAACAGGATACAACTCTGTGCCATCTAAGGCTGCACTGTCACCATCCCAGACAGGCTGACTGTAGGTCAGATGGGAGTGTCCTTACAGAAATTAGGAACTTACCAGATCTGGAGTCACTTTGCGGGTTGCTCAGACCTCAGGAGGAATCGAGCAGTAACTCCAGGCTTGAAGACTTTGGGTTTCTCCTGTGTGTCTTTAGAAGATTTTATTGACCTTTCTAATCACAACTCCTACCCCCGCCCCTCCATGTATCCGCTGCTAGCTTCCAATCAACAAGTGATATCTGATTGGGTTCCTGAAGCTCCACCCAGTTAATCCTGATTAAGTTTTTGGCTCTCCCCAGATGAATGGAATGTGTCAGATATCCATTCATCTCAGATATCCACACTAAATTCTTGAATCATAAAATTGACAGTGTTAGGGATAGGGTGGAAGTCAAGAGCTCATCCATTCAAGGTTGGGCGAGGTAGCTCATGCCTGTAATCCCATCACTTTGGGAGGACAAGTGGGTGGATCACCTGAGGTCAGGTGTTCAAGACCAGCCAGGCCAACATGGTGAAACTCCATCACTTCAAAAACACAGAAATTTGCCGGGGATGATGGTGGATGCCTGTAATCCCAGCTACTTGGGAGGCTGAGGCAGGAGAATCGCTTGAACCCAGGAGGTGAAGGTTGCAGTGAGCTGAGATCGTGCCACTGCACTTCAGCCTGGGTGACAGAATGAGACTCTGTCTCAAAAAATAATAATAATAAAAAATAAATAAAATAAAAAGAAATAGAAAACTTTTGCCAAGTAAGTTTTACATTTACTTTCCTTCTAACATCCTTATTCACTTTTAAAACATAGGTTACAGCTCCTTATGAAATGAATCAGACAGCTTTCCATATTTGCCTTTCTTTCTGGAACATCTTATGTAAGACAGAAAATACCGACTGGGCATAGTGTCTCACACCTGTAATCCCAGGACTTTGAGAGGCTGAGGCGGGCAGATCACTTCAGGTCAGGAGTTTGAGACCAGCCTGGCCAATATGGTGAAACCCTATCTCTCCTAAAAATGGAAAAATTAGCCAGGTGTGGTGTTGGGTGCCGGTAATCTCAGCTACTTGAGAAGCTGAGGCAGGAGAATCGCTTGAGTCTGGGAGGCCGAGATTGCAGTGAGCAGAGATTGTGCAATTGCACTCTAACGTGGGCGACAGAGCAAGACTCCATCTCAAAACAAAAACAAAAACAAACAAACAAACAAAAACTGACAGTGTGGAAAAAAATCACATGGAAATTATCTGAGCCTAGAGACTTGAGGGAGTGAGGTCTCTGATTAGAATTTATTTATTTATTTTTTTGAGACAGAGTCTCACTTGGTTGCCTAGGCTGGTATGCAGGGGCAGGATCTCGGCTCACTGCAACCTCTGCCTCCTGGATTCAAGCAATTCTCCTGTCTCAGTCTCCCGAGTAGCTGGGATTACAGGCATGTAATTTGATTTTTGCATTTTTAGTAGAGATGTGGTTCCACCACATTGGGCGGGCGGGTCTCAAACTCCTGACTTCAAGTGATCCTCTAGCCTCGGCCTCCCAAAGTGCTGGGATTACAAGCAGGAGCCACCGCGCTCAGCCAATAGATAACAAATTCAAGAAAGTGGTTTTGTCTGGGCGGAAAGTAAGAGACAAGACTCCAGGAATAAGGGAGGGTCACCCAGGAAGACTCATCTGGAAGGTGATTCATCTGGGGAAATCTGCAGCAAATATGGCAAAACGTTAACAATAAAGCTGGGTGTGAGTAACTTTGTGTTTTATGTATTACTCAGTAGACTTTTCTGTGTATTTGGAATATAATGAAAATTATACTGAGAATATATGAGAGACTAAGATATCGTGATTGGAATGTGCAGAATTCTTTTTTTTTTTTTTTTTTGAGACAGGGCCTCAGTTTGTCACCCAGACTGGAGTGCAGTGGCACTATCTCGCCTCACTGCAGCCTTGACCTCCTGGGCTCAAGCCATCCTCCAGTCTCAGCTCCCTAAGTAGCTGGGACTACAGGTGTGCACCACCACACCTGGTGAATTTTTTGTAGAGACCGGGTTTCACCATGTTGCCCAGGCTGGTCTTGAACTCCTGAGCTCAAGCAATATGCCTGCCTTGGCCTCCCAAAGTACTAGTATTATAGGGGTGAGTCACTGTGCCCAGCCCAGAACACGTTAGAGAAATTCTGCTAGAAATGGGAAGAAATGAATGCTAGCTAGAGACTCCTATGGCAGCAAACACAGTTTTTCTTTCTTTTCCTTTTGCTTCAGTTTCTTTTTTTTTTTTTTGAGACGGTGTCTCGCTCTGTTGCCCAGGCTGGAGTGCAGTGGCTGGATCTCAGCTCACTGCAAGCTCCACCTCCCGGGTTTACGCCATTCTCCTTCCTCAGCCTCCCGAGTAGCTGGGACTACAGACGCCCGCCACCTCGCCCAGCTAGTTTTTTGTATTTTTTAGTAGAGACGGTGTTTCACTGTGTTAGCCAGGATGGCCTCGATCTCCTGACCTCGTGATCCGCCCGTCTCGGCCTCCCAAAGTGCTGGGATTACAGGCTTGAGCCACCGCGCCCAGTCTGCTTCATTTTCAAAATGAAAGATTGTGAAGAGCCTGGTCATAAGCTGATGAAAATGATTTATCAGAGACAAGAAAATTGATCCAGAAGAGATGGGATAAATACAGGGAAAGCTTTGAGAAGCCAAAGAGAAGCTTTAGTGTGGACAAGGAATTTTAGTACCATATGGTCTGTAATAGTAAAATAAATGTACATCAACAGGCAAAGGTTAAACCGTGCACCATTCGTTTTATAAACTACTCTATGCCAGCTAATTAGAATGAGGACAAATCTTCAAGATTTACACTTAAGTGGAAAAAAGTGAGATGATCAATACCACAGTAAAACACTATTTCTATAAGGAAAGATAAAACCAGACATCGTCCGGCCGGGCCCAGTGGCTCTACTAAAAATATGACATTAGCTGGGAGTAGTGGCGCACGCCTATAATCCCAGGTGCTCTGGAGGCTGAGGCAGGAGAATAGCTTGAACCCTGGAGGTGGAGGCTGCAGTGAGCCGAGATCTCACCATTGCGCTCCAGCCAGGGCAACAAGAGGGAAACTCTGTCTCAAAAAAAACCCAAAACACCCCAAAAAAACCAAGATACTAAAAAACCCAGACATCTCTATGCACACATAAGGATGTTTAGGAAGTCACACTAAACTGAACTATCTGGAGAGGGGGGAGGGATGGAGGGAAAGTTCAGAGGAGACATTTGTTGTCTGTATTATTGGATTGTCTTACGTTGAGAATCCTGTCTGTATTAATTGCAGGGGTGGGGGATGTACGAGAAACAAATGAAGTTGCCCGCATGTACTTCTTCTGATTACTGGACTTCACAGTACACAGGGAGTGACCACAGCACCACCACGGCTATGTCTTTCATATCCAACTTATTTACATAATTGGTAGCCCGCTAATGTTGACCTCCCCAAATTGACAAATTAGTGGCTGTGAACTGATAGTGTTCTATGCGCCATGTGGTCAACAGCATTTGCTAGCACACGTCAGGCGCCATGCTCACCTGTAGGACCACAGGGTGACAGAGACAGAGTCCCTATCCTTTTATTTCTTTTTTGAGTTGGAGTTTTGCTTTTGTCGCCCAGGCTGGATGGCACGATCTTGGCTCACTGCAACCTCCACCTCCCAGGTTCAAGTGATTCTCCTGCCTCAGCCTCCCAAGAAGCAGGGATTACAGGAACATACCACCATATCCGGCTAATTTTTGTATTTTTAGTAGAAACGAGGTTTCGCCAGGCCAATCGTGGTTTCTCACGCCTGTAATCCCAGTACTTTGGGAGACCAAGGCGGATGGTCACGAGGTCAGGAGTTCAAGACCAGCCTGGTCAAGATAGTGAAACCCCATCTCTACTAAAAGATGGTGGTACGTGGCTGTAATCTCAGCTACTCAGGAGGCTGAGGCAGAAGAATCACTTGAACCCGGGAGGCAGAGGTTGCAGTGAGCTAAGATCACACCACTGCACTCCAGCCTGGGTGAGAGCAAGACTCTGTCTAAAAAAAAAAAAAAAGAAAAGAGAAAGAAAAAAAGAAACGGGGTTTCAACATGTTGGCCATGCTGGTCTCGAACTCCTGACCTCAGGTGATTCTCCTGCCTTGCTCTCCCAAAGTGCTGTGATTACAGGTGTGAGTCACTGCTCCCAGCCTAGTCCCTAACCTTTAAGAGGCAGTGTCTGTCTAGCAGATGAGATTGTCCAGGAAAAAAATTCTAAAATACCCATAGTGCACTATCCAGTAATCATCATAGCCGATATTTACCTAAATGAGTAAACCTGCCCACAGATGTTTGTACCAGCTTTATTCGTAATTGCCAAAACTTGGAAGCAACCAAGATGCCCTTCAATAGTGAATGGATAAAAATAGTGACTCATCCAATCAATAGATTATTAAGCCCTGAAGTGACATGGAGGATCCCTAAATGCATGTTATGGTACAAGCTAAACGAAGTCAATGTGAAAAGATGACATCCTGTGAGACAATCTGGAAAAGGCAAGACTGCAGGCACAGCAGAAAGCCCAGTGGCTGCCAGGGATTGGGGTACAGTGGGATGAATAGGCAGAGCTGAGAGGCTTTCTAGGAAGTGAAACTACTCTGCATTATCCATTTGTCAAAACCCATAGAATGGGCCCAGCGTGGTGGCTCATGCCTATAACCTTAGCACTTTGGGAGGCCGAGGCAGGAGGATCACCTGAAGTCAGGAGTTCAAGACCAGCCTGGGGCCAGCATGGTGAAACCACGTCTCTGCTAAAAATAAAGCATTAGCCAGGCATGGTGGTGTGCGCCTATAATCCCAGCTGAAACTCCACTAAAAAAAAAAAAAAGAAAAGAAATCTTTTACAAGTGTTATATGCCTCTATGAGTTTCATAGTTAGATAAAAGGGAATATGACATCTTTACTGGTGAGAGCTAGTTTAATTCAGCAAGGGCCGCTGCCCACCGTGAGGACAGGCACGGGCTGGCGATGCCCTGAGGCTCCTGCTCATGCGCACTGCGGGCCTCCCCTTCCAGGGCAGGGGCCAAATGTTTTGTAGAGATAGGGTTTTGCCATGTTGTCCAGGTTGGTCTCGAACCCCTGGGCTGAAATGATCTTCCCGCCTTGGCCTCCCAAAGTGTTGGAGTTACAGGCAGGAGTCACTGCTCCCACCAAGAATTTTCTTTCTTTAAATTCCTGGTTGAATAAGGACTTGTTTATTTTGAGGAAAAAAGGTCCCAAACATCAAGGTGTTCACAAAAATAACCCACAGTATCAACTTTAGAAAACAAGTTTTAAGATTATAACACGAATTATTTTCCTGAGGATGCATTTGACATGCCAAGTCTCATTCACAAAAATATATCGTTAGATTTTTGTTGAAGTGCCCCACACAGCACACTAACGTGGGGGTGTAACACACATAATTCTAACTCCAAGCTGCTTTCAGGAGCTGCTCAATTCCATGAGATTGCCTTTGCAGTTAGGGAAGCAACTACTGAACTTACGTATGAATGAAAAGAATTGTATTCCCTACAAAAAAAAAGAGATTATTTTGGAGACAGTTGATAATCATACATCCTTTTTACTGTTAAGTCACAAAGAGGTATCTAAATTACAAGAAAATATTGCAGGGTAAGACTTAAGAAAACTACTAGGAGCATCAAGGGAAGTGAAAATGGGACTAGGTGCAGGGCAAAAAAAATGAAGAATTAATGAATATGGGAAGGACAAGGATGAGGAGAACAGTAAGCATGTGCTGAAGATATAGGTAAAAAATAATGGGATAAGATTTCTAAACCCCACTATGTGCTTCAGAGTCATCCTGGCCATTGGCGCCGTCTCTCTTATCCTCTCCTTTCTCAGCCTCTTTTTCATCATCCTTGATCAACTCCAGCTGCTCATCCGCCCGATCTTCATTATCAGCATCGTCCAGTAGGGGCCGCTCGTCAGCAGAGCCATCTGCGCCCCCCTCAGACTCCAGCTTCACGTGAGCCTCCCCTTTCTTCACGGAGCTGCTGCTCTGCTCCTCTTCTGACGTAGCGTTCTTCGCCTCTACTCCTTCTTTGCTCTGTTGCTTTTCAATGTTTTCCAGGTTTTGCAGGAGAGAAGCCACTTTCTCTTTTATCTGGGTCAACTCCTGCTTGATGGCCTGAAGGTCATCTCCTTTCAACTTTCCAGACTTGTGAGATCCCCTCTGTCCACTCTTGGAACTGAAGCCACTTGTGCGCCTTCCTGAGGTGCTTCCTGATACGCGCGGACGTTTCGAGGGCCCTCCAGCCAGAGCAACAGGAGGAAGAGGAGGGATCCGTGCTGGGAAACTGTACATCCGACCGTAATAATCCCGTTGGAAGTCATAGTCCGGGTCAAAAGAGGAGCCGGACATCTCCGCTGCTGATCGTTTCCCGCCTGCTTTTCGCTGGTTCGCTTTTGGCTCCGCAGCCAGGTTAATGTCCACAACCTGGCCGGCGACCATTCTGCCGTCCTCTCCCGCCACAGCGGCGCGGGCGTCTTTCTCCTTAGCGTATTGAACGAAGGCAAAGCCCTTATGAACGGAGCAGCCCGCGACTCTGCCATACTTGGAAAAGATGGCCTCCACATCAGATTTCTTGACGACGAGAGTGTTGAGATTCCCAATGAACACACGGGAGTTCACGGAGTGAGGATCCGTCTTGTTGGTAACGTTGCTGGCCATTGTGGTTGATGAGAAGGTTTCTCAAAAAGCCAAAACAGGAGGCAAGAGGGAGAAGAGCTTCGATTTTAAGTCTCCTCCTCCCGGGTTCTACGTGGAGAAGCCAACTGCGGCTCGACGTCGGAAATGCGGCCACAACCGCTCAGTCTTCGTCTCTTCACAAAACGGCCCCCAACGAGAATTCTGAAACGACATAAAAAAGGCACAATCACAATTTTTGAAATAAAGACAAAATTGCATTTAGAGGAAAAAATATCAAAACTTCAAACTGTTCATATGAAAAAAAGAGAAGAGACAGGGTATAGATAGCTCTGTGCCATCACAGGCTGCACTGTCACCATCCCAGACCGGCTGACTATAGGTCAGATGGGAGTGTCCTTACAGAAGTTAGGAACTTACCAGATCTGGATGTAGTTCAGAAGGTGCTCAGATCTCAGGAAGAACCAAGCAGTAACTCCAGGCTTGAAGACTTTGGGTTTCTCCTCTGGGTCTTTAGAAGCTTTTATTGACCTTTCTAATCACAACTCCCACCCACGCCTCTCCACGTATCCACTGCTAGCTTCCAATCAAAAAGTGATATCTGATTGCATTTCTGAAGTTCCACCCAGTTAATCCTGATTGGGTTTTTGACTCTCGCAGATTAACGGATTGAACCAGCTATCCATTCTTATCACATATCCATATTCATTTCACGAATCAAGAAATTGACAGTGTTAGGGATAGAGTGGAAGTCAAGAATTCATTCCTTCAAGGCCAGGCGAAGTGGCTCACGCCTGTAACCCCAGCACTTGGGGAGGCCAAGTCGGGTGCATCACCTGAGGTCAGGAGTTCAAGACCAGCCTGGCCCACATGGTGAAACCCTGTCTCCACAAAACACAGACACACACACACACACACACAGAGACAAAACAAAAAACCTTTGAGGACAAAACCTTGTTCACTCATGGTCTATATTTAATGTATTTCCACTAGAAGTGAGAAATTCTCATGGTTTGCATAATATTTTAAAATTATCAATAACTCCAAAGGCATACCTACTATTTGTATTAACTACTTTGTCTTTGACTATATGACAAGCTCTAGTAGGGGTGTATATTACTGTAAATTGTTCTGATATAAACTCTAAAATAAACACAAAAGTATTAACCAACTTTTAAAACAGGAAAAATAGGTCGGGTGCGGTGGCTTGTGTCTGTAATCCAGCACTCTGGGAGGCCAAGGCGGGCAGATCACGAAGTCAGAAGACGGAGAACATCTTGACCAACATAGTGAAACCCCATCGCTACTAAAAATATAAAAATTAGCCAGGTATGGTGGCACAGGCCTATAATCCCAGCTACTCAGGAGGCTGAGACAGGAGAATCACTTGAACTAGTGGGTCGGAGGTTGCAGTGAGCTGATATCTCCTCACTGCACTGCAGCCAGGGCAATAGAGTGAGACTCTGTCTCAAAAAAAAAAAAAAAAAAAAAGAAAAAAAAAAAAAAGGCCGGGGACGGTGGTGGCTCACTCCTGTAATCCCAGCACTCTTTGGGAGGCCAAGGCAAGCAGGTCACAACGTCAAAAAATCGAGACCATCCTAGCCAACATGGTGAAACCCCGTCTCTACTAAAAATACAAAAATTAGCTCGGCATGGTGGCGCCCACCCATAGTCCTAGCTATTCGAGAGGCTGAGGCAGGAGAATCGCTTGAACCCAGGAGGAGGAGGTTGCAGTGAGCCAAGATTGCGTCACTGCACTCCAACCTGGTGACAGAGCGAGACTCCGTCTCAAAACAAACAAGCAAACAAGAAACAAACAAAAAAAAGGTGGAAAAATAAATTCTCAATTTCTATCTCTATGAATTCATCTTCAGAAGTGATAGCATTTCCTGCTTGGCATTTTTCTTCTACATTTTTGGCGTAAGATCTATCAACAAAAAGTATGAACCCAGATTTGTGTAATGGAATATCTTAAACATCAATAGGAGGAGTCAGTAGTTCTGATGCCACACACACACGTGTGGTCTTCTCCATCATCAGTAAACAGCCACAAAGTGGTAGAGTTATGCAGAGTGTAGCATTTGAAATGGCGATTTGAAGGTGACAAGAAAAGGATTTTGTAAGACATCAGTCTACAAGTTGAAAAATGTTGGTTCACGTCACAATAATTTTATTCATTCATTCATTCATTCATGTTATTTATTTATTTATTTATTTATTTATTTATTTATTTATTGAGACCAAGTCTCACTCTGTCACCAGGTTGGAGTGCAGTGGCATGATCTCGGCTCACTACAACCTCTGCCTCCCAGGTTCAAGCGATTTTCCTGCCTTAGCCTCCTGAATAGCTGGGACTACAGGTGCATGCCACTACACCTGGCTATTTTTTTGTATTTTTAGTAAAGACAGGGTTTCACCGTGTTAGCTAGGATAATCTCAATCCCCTGACCTCGTGATCTGCCCACCTTGGCCTCCCAAAGTGCTGGGATTACAGGCATGAGCCACCATGCCTGGCCTGTTGGCATCAAAATTTAATAGGTATTCAATTGCATATGAAACATGTAGGTAAAGTTTATTTCTTTTTTCTTAAAAGCCTTTATTTATTTATAATGTATTTATTAATTTTTTCTTTTTTTTGAGATGGAGTTTCATTCTTGTTTTCCAGGCTGGAGTGCAATGGCACGATCTCGGGTCACTGTAACCTCTGCCTCCTGGTTCAAGTGATTCTCCTGCCTCAGTCTCCCGGTTAGCTGCAATTACAGGCGCAGGCCACCACACACAGCTAATTTTTGTATTTTTAGTAGAGAGGGAGTTTCACCATGTTGCCCAGGGTGGTCTGGAACTCCTGACCACAGATGATCCACCCATCTCAGCCTCTGAAAGTGCTGGGATTACAGGCGTGAACCACCGTGCCCAGCCTAAACTCATCACTTTTAATACCTTCTACATCACATGAGGAAGAAGAGCAGAAACACTTGAGTGCTTCACGAAGGTCAAGGTTGGTATAAGTTTGGGTTCCAATATGATGAATTTCTGCTTCTAGGGAACCAAGCAGTTCAGGTAAAGGAAGGTCAGGAAACTCCAGGGGTTTCTCTCCCTCCAAAGAAAGCTTTACGCATCACCTTAACTTAGAAAGCAAATCTCATCCCTGCGTTGTCACTTAGTAAAAAGGCATACTTTCCTAAAAATGGTCCAAATGTCATTTGGACTGCTTCAAACACAGGAATTTTCTGAACTTCATGTGAAACCCCTCCTCAGAAATATTTTCCTGACTCCAAGGGATTTGCTGATATATTGGCTTGGGGCGTTAACTGGATATGGCAGCCCTGGTATCCACCAACTCTGTACCTAAGTCTGCAATGATCTGGATCTCAGCTTCTCCATTTTTACTTGAGGATATTATAGAAAATAATTTACCAGAGAATTAGTTGAAGTTCCATCAATATGGAGCCATCAGAAATGTCCTGAATCCAGGTGCGGTGGCTCATGCCTGTAATCCAATCACTTTGGGAGGCCGAAGTGGGGGGATAACCTGAGGTTGGGTGTTCAAGACCAACCTGACCAACATGGAGAAACCCTGTCTCTACTAAAAATACAAAATTTGCAGACCGTAGTGTCACATGCCTGTAATGCCAGCTACTTGGGAGGCTGAGACAGGAGAATCACTTGAACCCGGGAGGTGGAGGTTGCAATGAACCGAGATCGTGCCATTGCACTCCAGCCTGGGCAACAAGAGTGAAACACCATCTCAAAAAATAAAAATTTTTTTAAAAAGTCCTCTAATGCAAACAATGTCTGGGCCAAAAGGCTTAGGTCCAATAGAGACCTGGTGCAAATTTGGACAATTTTCATTCCAATGGTCTGTTTCAAAGGTGACAGGCAACTTGAGAAGGGTTTCCCTGTTTACAACCAACTGAATTTGAGTTTTAATAGTGAGGGGAGCTCCCCTTGCTCTTGTCCCTTCAGCTGTTTTAGCTGCAAACACTTTATTATCCTTTGCATTCTTTTTTTTCAGTGTTGGATACTTTTATGTTCTAGAACTCTCTTAAAATGTTCGCCTATGGTGACCAATTCAGCCATATCAGTAACTTTTTTTTTTTTTTTGGAGGCAGAGTCTCCCTCTATTGCCCAGGCTAGATTGCAGTAGCATGATCTTGGCTCACTGCAACCTCTGCCTCCTGAGTTCAAGCGATTCTCCTGCCTCAGCCTTGCAAGTAGCTGGAAGTACAGGCGTGTGCCACCATGCCCAGCTATTTTTTGTATTTTTTGTATTTTTATTAGAGATGGAGTTTCACTATGTTGACCAGGCTGCTCTTCAACTCCTGACTTCATCTACCCGCTTCGGCCTCTGAAGGTGCTGGGACTAGAGGCGTGAGCCACCGTGCCCGGCCTTTTGTATTTTTAGTAGAGATGGGATTTCACCATGTTAGTCAGGCTGGTCTCGAACTCCTGACCTCAAATGAGCCACCCACCTCGGCCCACCAAAGTGCTGGGACTACAGGTGTGAGCCCCTGCTCCCGACCTGGTAACTTCTTATGTTTTTCAATCAGGTCACCAAGCTGTGGTCGAAATCCATTAATGAGTAAAGTTTTCTGAGCCCTTCAAGTTCTAGCAGGAAATATTCCCTAGCTACTATTATAAGACCAGAATGTTTTACAAAGGAAATTACCATTCTAGACTTGGAATCAAAAACTGACACATCTGTCTTCTGTTCACATGATTCAATAATAAACCAATTGGCCGAATGTGGTGACTCAAGACTAATCCCAGCACTTTTGGAGGCCAAGGCGGGAGGATCACTTGAGCCAGGAGTTAGAGACCAGCCTAACCAACAGAGTGAGGCCCCATCTCTATAAAAACACAGAAATTTAGCCAGCTGTGGTTTTGTGCATCTGTGGTCTCAGCTACTCAGGAGGCTGAGGTGGGAGGATTGCTGGAGCCCAGGAGGCTGAGGATGCAGTGGACTATGATGTACCACTGCACTCCAGCCCAGGTGACAGAGGGAGGTCCTGTCTCAGAAAAATAAATAAATAAATAAATAAATAAATAAATAAATAAATAACAATGGACCAGTCAATCTTTCGTGGGAAGGCAGTGGGAATTGCTGCATCTTTTGGGTCATCCCTGGAAGTAGATCTTGAGGGGATAATAATACTTTCTTCAGGCTTTTTCCACCCTGCTGTCGTCGTTCATTTTTAGGCTTTCCCAGGTCCTAATACATGTGTGTCAACTGATACAAACCAGGTAACCCAGAGTCACAGCCTCCTGCGAGGATTCGAATTTACTCAGGTGCAGTGACTCACACCTGTAATCCCAGCACTTTGAGAGGCTGAGGTGGGAGGATCGCTTGAGGCCAGAAGTTCAAAACCAACCTGGGCAGCATTGCAAGACCCTGTCTCTGAAAAACTAAAAGTTAAAAACCAATAGAAAATAATGGGTGCTAGGGAGGATGTGGAGAAATGAGAACCGGGGTACACCATTGGTAGTTGTGTAAAGTAGTACAGCTAGTATGGAAAACAGTATGGAATTTCCTCCAAAAAATAAAAATAGGATTACCATATGAACCATAAATCTCACTGCTGAATATATATGTATATATGTATGTGTGTGTATGTGTGTGTGTGTATGTGTGTGTGTATATGTGTGTGTGTGTGTATGTGTGTGTGTATATATGTGTGTGTATGTGTGTGTGTGTATGTGTGTGTGTGTGTATGTGTGTGTGTATGTGTGTGTGTATGTGTGTGGTGTGGTGGTGGTGTGTGGTGGTGGTGGTGGTGGTGTGGTGGTGGTGTGTGTGTGTGGTGGTGGTGGGAGATCATGGATCAGTCAACTCCTGGCCTCCAAGTAATCCCACACCTCAACCTCCCCAAATTCTGGGATTACAGGCGTGAGCCACTACACCTGGCCTGCACTCCCCTATTTATTGCAGCACTATCCACAATAGTGGATACGTGTCCACCAACAGATGAATGGATCAAGAAAATGTGGTAAATATACGCAATAGCCATAAACATGAATGAAATCCTGTCATCTGCAACAGCATGGATGAAACTGGAGGGCGTGGTAAGTGAAGTAAGCCAGATACAAAAAGACAAACATGGCATGTTCTCACTCATATTTGGGAATTAAAAGCCATGAAACTTATAAACAGTAAAATGACGGTTATCAGAAGCTAGGAAGGGTGATGGGAAATGGAGAGTAAGAAGGGGATGGTTAATGGGAACAAAAACACAGATAGGAATAAGATCTAGGGTTCAGTAGCACAATAGGGCAACTGATGTTGACAATAGTTTATTGTAAATTTCTAGAAAATTAAAGCAGTGGAATTGGAATATTGCTAGCACAAAGAAATGATAAATTCTTGAGATGTTGGATATCCCCATTACCATGATTTGAACATTACACATTTTATGCTTGTATCAGAATATCAGGCCAGGTGCAGTGGCTCATGTCTAGAATCCCAGCACTTTGGGCAGCTGAGGCGGGTGGTTTGCCTGACGTCAGGAGTTTGAGACCAGCCTGGCCAACATGGTGAAAGCCCCTTTCTACTAAAAAGACAAAAATTAGACAGGCGTGATGGCGGGTCCCTGTAGTCCCAGTTACTCGGGAGGCTGAGGCAGGAGAATTGCTTGAACCCAGGAAGCAGATTTCTAGAGACTTCTGATGTATAAATGTCTAAAACAGGTTGATCAATCATGGAAGACACCAGAAAGTTTCCATTCAGGTTCCATTTATTTATGACATTTTCAAATAACCATCCTTGCGGGGGTAACTCCTGCATCACTCTAGAACTTCAGGTTCCATTTCTGAGTCTAGGAAACAGGTCCCTAAAGGCCTCATCGATGCCAAGTCAGTGTTTTCACCCAGTCCTGCCCCCGGCTGAGTCGCCTTTGTTTTTCCACTCACAATCTCACAGTGAGCACTTGCCTGAAACACATGGCTATGTGCTTCCTTTAAGAAGTACCTGACCGGGCCTGGCTGCTCACACCGGTAAACCAGGCACTGTGGAAGGCCAAGGCAGTCAGATCACTTGAGGTCAGGAGTTGGAGACCAGCCTCCACCAACATCGTGAAACCCTGTCTCTACTAAAAATACAAAAATTAGCCGGGCATGGGGGTGCACACCCATAACACCAGCTACTTGGGAGGCTGAGGCAGGAGAATCACTTGAACCCAGGAGGTGGAGTTTGCAGTGAGCTGAGATTGTGCCACTGCACTTCATCCTGAGGGACAGAGTGAGACTCTGTCTCAAAAAATAAAATAAAATAATATATAAAAAATAAAATTGAAATAAAAAAATGCACCCATGTACAATATTTTGGTTCCTAAGTGTCCAGAAGAAAGCTTATCCATCCCACTAATCAGGCCTTCCCTAGGAGCAAAGATGGAAGTCCAGTTTCTCAGATGGCCATGAGCCACAGGAAGGGCAGGGGGCGGGACCAAAGAAGACCCTCTTGGGCTGCCTAACTTCCCTGAGTGTCCGCATCTACTAAAAATACAAAAATTGGATGGGCGTGGTGGCACACGCCAGTAACACCAGCTACTAGGGAGACTGAGGCAGGAGAATCACTTGAACCTGGGAGGTGGAGGTTGCAGTGAGATGAGATTGTGCCACTGTAATTCAGCCTGAGGAGAGAGAAAAATTCCATCAAAAAGCATTATGTCTAGATTTCAGTGTCCAAGGGTCAGAAAGAAAGCTTATCCAGATCCCACCTTCCAGCTCTCTTGCCTAAGAGCAAAGATGGAAGTCTTTCTCAGATGGCCATGAGCCACAGGAAGGGGGCAGGGAACAGGACCAAAAGATGGGCTGCCCTGCTTCCCTGGCGTCCATCAGCTCAGCTCGAATTGGGGCAAGGATCTCCCAGTTGACGTGACCCCTGTTGTCAAGACTCTCCAGAGGGGCAGGATACAACTCCAGGCCTAACTTGCTCAGCTCGCCTGTGTGACGCAGCAGGTCTTTCAGAGCATTTGCGGAGGTCTCGCATTTCCACGAAAGGAGAAGGTGGTGAGCTGGGAGCAGTGGCTCAGGGCAGGCAACATGACGCTGAGTTGGGGGTCCTGGATCCGACAGTCCTCTAAGACGAGGGTCTTGAGAGTAGCAGCAGCTTTCTCTAGCAGAGCTCAAGGAATCAAAGATTGGTGGTGGTCCCACATTAGGATATGAATCAGACGCAGCTCCTTTAGCTGACTGAGGCTTGGGTACTGAGACAGACACTCCATGTCGATCAGTTAGGTAAGCATGACAGAATGTAAAGGCCTCCAAGGGGTTCTTGAGACACCTAGGGAGAGCAAGAAGTTAGTTATGGGCAATGGTGCCAGTTAGCGGAGGGGGTGGGAAATAATGTCAACGGTAAACTTGAAGTGGGCATTGAGCAATTCAGCACCTTACTACAACACAGGTGTTATGGTAACCTGCAATGGGGAAGCCTGTTTCACCCAAACACAAGTTTGTTCCCATCATCAGATGATGGTCCGCATGCAAGGTGCTGCCTGATGAAGACTCAGATCATTCAGGGGCAGCTCCACTTTAGGCTCAGTCCTTTCACACTTGCTTGTGTGATTGATTCCACTCTGAGGCCTACTCCCTCACCCTCCATCCCAGAAGCATGCGTTTCCCATATCAATTACCTCTCCTGGGGTTCTAAACAACATTTTACAGACAGCGAATTAGAGACAGGATCCTTGGTGTTTACTAAGCTTCTGAGGACAGAGTTTCTACTGTGAAATGCAGAGGTTTGATGCACTTTCCCTTCTTTTTTTTTTTTTTTGAGACAAGGTCTCACACTATAACCTGGGCTGAAGTGCAGTGGCACAATCTCAACTCACTGCAACCTCTGCTTCCCTTGCCTCAGCCTCCCAACTAGCTGGGATTACTGGTGCCCATCACCATGCCTGGCTAATTTTTTTTTTTATTTTTAATAGAGACGGGGATTCACTGGTCTCGAGGCCAGGTTGGTCTCGAACTTCTAACCTTGCGATCTGCCCACCTCGGCCTCCACAAATGCTGGGATTACGGGCTGGGGCACGCGCCCGGCCTCTTCTTTCTCTTGCTGCCTCCTCTGTATGAAGAATACGTTTCCATCATATTCACTTTAAACACACTTCCTAACAAGGAATTCACAAATGCACCCTCACTAGATCTGAACCCCCAACTAACCAGCTGCCTCCATGTCTCTCTGTAGCATCTACCCCAGGCCATCCCTCTGCCCTTGTTTGAGTGGTCTTGTGATACCCACTTCAGGATATAGAGCACTGAAGAGCGTAATGCATTGATATTCTAGCCTCCCATTCCCTGTGACGTCACCAGTGGCTGGCACACAGTACATGCCCACTAGCGTTTACTGTGAAAAAGAACAAAAGTCTGTGGTATGGTCTGCAGAGAAAGCTCACCATCCTTTCTTACCTGAGCAGGTGCTCCAGGTGCTCTTTGATATTGCTGACCTTTCTTATATAAAGCATCTGGGGGTAGGACAGGCAGAGGAATGGAGAGTCCAAGTCAGGAATGAACTGCTGGAGTGCTCATGTATAACTCACCGTCATAACCGAAGGCTAAAAAGAGTTTGTGAAGATTGCTCATCTGGCTCAGGTAAGGGGCAAACTTTCCTGTTTGATTCAGAGAGCACTTTCTCCTGACTTCCAACTCCTGGATACTGTCTGGGTATATCCTTTCAATAGATTTCTGAAACTTGAAGTGGGCATTGAGTAATTCTGCACCTTACTACAACACAGGTGCACGAGACCTCTTCTGTAGTGGACCCACCCACAGAGGTAGCTCAGGCATTCATCCAGCGCACTGGCCTTTAGGCAGAGGTCTATGAACACCTTCAAGGGCTGGCGTGTTCCCGTCCTTGGAGAGTCCTCCACTGTCTGCCTCTTACTCATGGCCTCTGGGGAGCAGGACAGGGCCCGGGCTCCAGACCATATGGTCCAAAAATTCTCATCAACATCCCGCAAATCCAGCGCTTGAAGTTTCCACCTCCTGTGAGTCACATGGGAGAAAAGCTCAGAATGAGCAAGGACCCACCCCTGACCTGAACTTTCCCTCCATGTGGGACATAAACGGCTGTGTGCTCTGTCTCTTCTCCATCCCATTCCCCTTTGATTCTCCCTGGCACCCACTTCTAGTACCTTGACCTTCCACTGGGAGGAAGCAGGTTCCTGTTTCCTCAGTGGACCCTGTATGGTGAGCAGTCCTTTCCCAGAGGAGCTGGGCCATGGCCAAGGCCTCTCATGGGCACCATCAGAAGCCTCTGAGCCACCCTAGCTCCCCAACCCCGCCACGCCTGAGCCAGCTGTCCCCTTCCCTGGATGCCTGGGCCCTTCCCACCAGGCCACCTGAGTCACACCTGGGGCGAACCTTCTGGGCCAGCAGTGTATCAAGTCCACACTGGCGCTTGGCTTCATAAGATCTCCAGATGAGGTGTCTTCATCAGGGATCCCAGAGGGAGGCGGAGGAAGGGCCAGGCCTGCACCATCAGCTTCAGGGCCTCCCAGTGTCTCATGCTGAAGGCCTCCATGAACATCAGAGGGAAGACCTCCCGGGGCAGCTCATCCAGGGTGAAGATGGTCAGGGCCCGGTTCCTCAGCAGGCTCCGCCCTGCCAGCTCCAGGAGTCTGGATGGGGACTGGAGGCTCATTCTGACAAATCTGCAAGGAAAAGCTCTAGAGGACAATCCATCAAAAAGGCAAGTTTCTCAGGCCAATCCCCTGCAACCCACTCTTCTCCTAGGGCCAAAGTCATTTCTCCAGCATGTGTGAAAGAGCCCTCAGTTAGTCCAATTCCATTCTGTAATAAGTGACCACAGAGACACAGTTCTACCCTCTGGTACCAAGAAGTGTGTCCCAGCCTCTAAAGAGCAGGCAAGATCTTTCCTAGTCCATGATTATTAGCCTCTGCTCCACACTAAACTCTTTTGGAAATGTTACGAGGATCTCTGAAGTTCAAGATCTCATGCCCAGGTAATATTTTATTTTTTGACTTTTTGTAAAGACAGTGGGTTTCACTATGTTGTGCAGGCTGGTCTCGAACTCCTAGACTCAAGCAGTCCACCTGCCTTGGCCTCCCAAAGTGCTGGGATTACAAGCGTGAGCCTCTGCCCCGGCCTCATTATTGAAAATTTCAGTGAGAAGCTTTGAAAGCTATGTGACAGTGTTATGCATCATTCGCAAGACACAGATGTTTCCGATACACACCTCTTACACATCTTAAAAATGAACCACTTTGGCTGGGTGCAGTGACTCACACCTGTAATCCAGCCTTTTGGGAGGCAGAGGAAGGTGGATCATCTGAGGTCAGGAGCTCGAGTAACCTGGCCAATATCAGTAAGCTCCTACCTCTCTAAAATTACAAAATAGCCTGGGGCAGTGGCTGTGGCCAAGCTACTAAGGGGAGACTGAGGCATTGGGATCCACTTGAACGGAGGCAGAGGTTGCTGCGTGAGCTGAGATTATACCACTGCACCCCAGCCTGGGAGGAGGCTAGATTCAAGAAAGAGAGAAACTACATTTGATTAGACTGCCATCCACCCAGTTAATCTGATTGGATTTTTGGCTTTCTTAGATTAACCAATGGAATTAGATATTCATCATAATGAAAGAATTAGGGATAAAGGTGAAGTCAGGACTCATTCACTGATTCCTCCACAAACATGGGCTTTACACTGGCTGGGCCTTGGTGGCTCCAAGCCTGAATTCCCAGCACTTTGGGGAGGCCGAGGCGAGGAGGATCGAGGTCAGGAGATCGAGAGACCATCCTGGCTAACACAGTGAAACCCGTCTACTAAAAATAAAAATTAGCAGGCGTGGTGGCCTGTAGTCCCAGCTACTGGGCTGAGGCAGGAGAATGGGCGTAAACCAGGCCCGGAGCTTGCAGTGAGCGAGATCGCGCCACTGCACTCCAGCCTGGGCAACAGAGTGAGACTCCGCCTCAAAAAAACAAAACAAACATGGAGCTTTACTAATGTGTCCTTCTGTAGTCCTGGCAGGTGTGAGATGGGAAGGGTGAATCTCTTCCTGACATTGGGCATAGAAAAGAAAAAGCTTGAAAGTATCTTTGTTGAGATCCCTTGGCCACATCAAATGTATCAAAATATTTCAGAGTTAAAACAGTTTTAGACAGACATGACAGACCCTAAGAAAACACAATAGAAATCTTCATGTACCCAATGATCACCTGGGTGGTATAGGTTAATATTTTTTGGTGTGGGGGTAGCTGAGTCTCACTTTGTCACCCAAGCTGGAGTGCAGTGGCACCAGCTCGACTCACTGTAACCTCTGCCTTAGAGATTCAAGCAATTCTCGTGCTTCAGGCTTCCACATAACTAGGATTAAAGGTATGCACCCCCACACCCATGTCGCCATTTGGGTGGAAGAGTTACAATGAGGATCTGATTGATTTAAAATTAGGGTCAAAGATCCTCTTTGGTTAAGATTTTGGGGTTTTTTTGTTTGTTTGTTTTGGACAGGGTCTCACTCGGTTGCCCAGGCTGGAGTATAGCAGTGGTGTGAGCATGGCTCACTACAGCCTCAATCTTCTGGGTTCAAGTGATTCTCTCCACATAAGAGCAATACATGTGAAAAAAAAAGCTTAATAACTGCATCTTGCTTTTCTATTTCCCTTCTAGCCTAAGTCCCAGCAATTCTTCATCCTTTAATTTTACCTTCCATTCCTGACAACAGGGAGGAAGCAGGAACCCAGGGCACCCAATAGGATTCAGCTTCTACAGGCGGCCACCATTTCATCAGGATTCCCCCAGACGGTGGACCCTCGGCAGCCAGCAGGGGGCGCAATGGGAAGTACAAGCCTGAGTTCGTCTCTCCTTGTAGCAGAGAAAATTCCCACCCCGTGGGTGCCACCTTCTGCTGGATCAGACCATGTGGCATCAGTTAGTGTTGTAAACAGGACTATATTGTAACGGTATTTAATTAAGAAAATCTATTCTTTTAATGTACAAATGTTCAATTGTAATTTATATACATTTCAAGATATAAATTGAAATTTTAAATTATTAAGGGAATTTAGTATTTAAAATATGCAATGTAACATTTTAAAAATATCTAATGTGGTTTGAAGTCTCAAAATAAATGATACTTTCAAAACTAATTCTAGCCGGGCGCGGTGGCTCAAGCCTGTAATCCCAGCACTTTGGGAGGCTGAGACGGGCGGATCACAAGGTCAGAGATCGAGACTATCCTGGCTAACACGGTGAAACCCCGCTCTACTAAAAATACACCAAATACAGGTGGCGGTTTCTGTGGTCCCAGCTACTCCGAGGCTGAGGCAGGAGGTAAACCCGGGAGGCGAGCTTGTAGTGAGCTGAGATCCGCCACTGCACTCCAGCCTGGGCGACAGAGCTAGACTCCAGTCTCAAAAAAAAAAACTAATTCTAAATACAAATAAATAAGAATTGTTGTTATCGTTTGTTGTATTGTTTTGAGTTTTGTTTTTGTTATTGTTGTTGTTTTGTTTTTGTTTTTGTTTTTTTTGAGAAAGGGTCCCACTCTGTTGCGTAGGTGGAATGCGGTTGTGTGATTACACTTCACTGCAGCGTCAACCTCTTGGGCTCAAGTGATCCTTCCAAATCAGCCTCCTAAATAGCCGAGATCTCAGGCATGTGACACAATGCCCAGCTAATTTTGTTTATTTATTTATTTATTTTGTGTCAGAGTCTGACTCTTTCTCCCAGGCTGGAGTGCAGTGGCGCGATCTCGGCTCACTGCAACCTCTGCCTCTGGAGTTCAAGCGATTCTCCTGCCTCAGCCTCCCAAGTAGCTTTAACTACAGGAGCACACCACCACACCCAGCTAATATCTGGCTAATTTTTAAAAATTTCATGTAGATTTGTGGTTTCACTGTGTTGCCCAGGCTAATCTCAAACTCCCAGGCGCAAGTGATCCTCCCATCTCGGCCTTCCAAAGTGTCAGGATTACAGGCATGAGCCGCTGCTCCCAGCTTAATAATGGTTTTTATTTTAAAAATATTTAAACTAAGTCTCATGTATGGTCTATGAAACAAATAAAAATAAAAATCATTAAATTTAAATGAATAAACTTTTAGAGCTGAGAGGAAGTAGTACAGGTTTTTAAATAAAATACGACTGATTTTGTTACAACAGTGTTAAATTCATAGTAAAATTGAACAGAAAGCAGACAGTTTCCACTTTCTTCCTGACCCCACACACCGTCTCCCCCAGGAGCAACATCTCGCAGGAACCTGGCACATTTGTTACCATGTATCAACCGCACTCTACTGAGTGACAGCAAAAATACACAGGTACTCACACATGGCATTACATATACAATAGTAACATTTTCCATATTATTTTTAGATATTTTTAAACCTATTACAACTTTATAGAAACAGGTGATTCCTCCAGGGTAACCAACCCTCCTCCCATTACTGAAGCCTTGATGCTCCCTCTTGCTCATGGGTAACCACTTTCTTGAATTAATTATATAACTTTACCAAGCACGTTTTAATGATATTCTTCATACATGTGTCCCTAATTGACAGATACTATATTGGATGTTGGTAAATTTTACCTAAATGCCATTCTTTACATAATCTTCTTCAATGTTTCCTTGGGATATGATTTTATTTTTGAGATTTCTGTATGTTGATTTATTTAGATTTAAAAATGAGGCCATGTGTAGCTCCCTGCAACCTCCGACTCCTGGACTCAAGTGATCCTCCCACCTCAGCCTCCCCAATAGCTGGGACTACAGGTGTGTGCCAGGCTGGAGAGCGGCAGTGTGGTCTCAGCTCATGGCAACCTCTGCCTCCTGCGTTCAAGCACTTCTCTTGCCTCAGCCTCCCAAGTAGCCAGGATTACAGGCACACACCACCACACCCAGCTAATTTTTTTATGTTTAGTAGAGATGGGGTTTCACCACATTGGCCAGGCTGGTCTCGAACTCCTGACCTCAAGACACCCACCCAACTCAGCCTCACAAAGTGCTGAGATTAGAGGCGTGAGCCACCGTGCCCGGTCTGTCATTATGATTTCTCTTTTATAGAGTTGAAGATTGGTTACAATAGCAACATATTTCTAATTTCTTTACTTACTGTTCCTTTTGAAATCTCAGATCTTTTTATCATGTGACTTTTTTAATGGCACTAAAATTTATGAACTCTCTCAATCATTATCATGAAAGTCTTTTATTCTACCTCATTCTTGAAGGATTCTTGCTAAATTTGGAATTGAAGAATTTCAAAAATATGGTTGGAAATTTGATATTATGATTTCATGTGATTGGGACTTCCATTGCTGAGGTTGAAAAGTCAACTGTCAGTCATAAGGTTATTCCATCATAGGACATTTGCTTGTTCTATCTGGCACACTTAAGACTTTTTTTTTGGGGGGGGGTCATTGTCCGAAATTTCACATAGTTTATCTGAATATGAATTTCTTCTTCTTTATTGCACTCTGGATTATCAAAAATTATCAAAATGTTTCAGAATGAAAAAAGCTTGAAGAAGACAGTGATGTCATTCCTAAGAAAGCCTAATAAAAAGCTGTATAAATTGAATGGTCACCTGGGCTTTATGCTATCTGACATAGCAGATCATATGCACATTCAGGTAGAAAAAAAGAACCGCTGAGGGTGTGGTCAATCTCAAGACTAAGTCAAGGCTTCAGTGAAGGAAATCAGGACAAAATGACAAAGTGAGGTGGGGACTGAGAAGAATGGGACTAGGTGTTCTAATGGGACCCTGGAAAGGAACCAAGACAATAGAAAACATGGTGGTTATTTTGTGGGTATCTAGATGTCAGGACTGAAAGTCTTTTGTCTAGATTGAGTTTATTTATTTATTTATTTATTTATTTATTTAAGATGGGGCCTTGAACTGTCACTCAGCCTGGAATGCAGTGGCGTGATTTTGGCTTACTGGAGCATCAGCCTCCCAGGTTCAAGTGATTCTCCCACCTCTGCCTCCTGGGTTGCTGGGATTACAGGTGCCCACTACCACGCCTGACTGATTTTTGTATTTTTGGCAGAGATGGGGTTTCACCATGTCAGCCAGGCTGGTCTCGAACTCTTGACCTCAAGCGATCCACCCACTTCAGCCTCCCGAAGTGCTGGGATTACAGGCGTGAGCCACCACACCCATCAGATCTGAGGTTTTATCTCCATTCCAGACATTAGGTTCTACCCTCCTTTCTGCTTCTCCCTCTCTCTGACTTTACTTCATCCTCCTTACCCCTTGGATTCTGCCTGGTACTCAGTGCCACTAGGAGAGAAGGTCCTGTTGCCTCAGTGGACCCTGCATAATGAGTAGTCCTTTCCCTGAGGTTCCGGGTAACGCCCGAGGCATCCCTGAGCTTTCTCTTCAGCACCATCAGAAGCCTCTGGGCCACCCATAGGCCCCCTTCTCCTCCTCACCCAGCTGTCACTTTCTTTGACACCTGTGCCCTCCACCTGGGTCACCTCATCTGGAGTGAACCTTTCCAGCCAGCAGTGCATCCAGCCCATCCAGCATCGCTCACAATGTCTTCGGGTGAATTGTCTTCATCAGCGATCCCAGAGGAAGGCAGGTTAACGGCCAGGCCTGCACCATCATTTTCAGGGTCTTGCAGCGTCTCCTGGTGAAGACCTCCATGACCAGTAGGGGGAAGAGCTCCCCGAGCAGCTACTGCAGGACTGAGATGGCCAAGGCCTGCCCCGCCAGCTCCAGGTGTCTTGGTAGGCCCAGAGGCTCATCCTGATGGACACGCAGAAAAAAATATCTGGAGGACGAACCCAGAGAAATGGCAATCACATCACTTCATCAGCTCCCAGGGCCGATGCCAATGCTCTGGTAGAGGTGGAAAAGTCCTTACCTCGCCCCGGTTCCACTCTGCACTTGGTGGACACGCATCCATTATTCCGCTCCTGCTCTTACCAGAATGTCTTTCAAACACTGAGGAGGGGGCAAGGTGACCACTGGCTCATTAATTTTCATCTCTTGCCACACAAAATCTCAGTACCACTGGGAAGTGTCACTAAGGATCCTGAAAGCTATGCTCCACTTTCTTGAGGGAACATTTCTTGTCACTGAAGACCCTGAAACAATAAGAATGAGACCGTCATGTGGCCCCACAAAGCCTACATTCTCAGTTCCCACAATTACAATGCTTCGGTAGACTTTAGGGACTTCATAACATTGATGCCACTATTTTTAATTTTGAAAAATTTTAACAAGAAATTGCAAAAGCTCTATGACAGTCTTCTAGAGCTTTTGGAAGTTAGGGATAAAAACACGAATGAAGATTGCAGTGCAGATCTCTTACACAGACTCACAATTACCCACTTTGGGATGCAGTCTCAGGAAAGAAACGGATCCCATGTTCAGAACAAAGACTCCATGCTTGAGAATGGTCTAGGGAATATCTTATTTATTTATTTATTTATTTATTTAGAGACAGAGTCTCGCTCTGTCACCCAGGCTGGAGTGCAGTGGCGCGATCTTGGCTCACTGCAAGCTCCGCCTCCTGGGTTCACGCCATTCTCCTGCCTCAGCCTCCCGAGTAGCTGGGACTACAGGTGCCTGCCACCAAGCCCAGCTAATTTTTTTTGTATTTTTAGTAGAGACGGGGTTTCACGGTGTTAGCCAGGATGGTCTCGATCTCCTGACCTCGTGATCCACCCGCCTCGGCCTCCCAGAGTGCTGGGATTACAGGCGTGAGCCACCGCGCCTGGCCTGGAATATCTTCAAAGTTTTAGTAAAAACAAAAGCCTAACTTGTACATTGCAATTCCACCAATCTCTGAACTCTAATGTAAGGACACAGAAACCAATAATTTCAAATATCAAGAAATAAAAATTGTAAGTGCCAATTGTAAGTTTTTAAAATCATTTTTTAAACTGCTTTCTTCAGAATTTTGAAAGGACAAAAGCCAAGCAAAAATCAAAATTGAAGGGATGAAGACAAAACTACATTTAGAAGAAAAATAAAAGCCTACAACTGTTCATCTAAAAGAACAGGCAAGAAGTTTCTCTGGGTCAGCTTGGGCAGCACGTCACCGCCCCCTAGACTGGCTGGCAGGAGATCAGACGGGCATGCCCCTAAGAAGCGGGTGGCTTACCAGATCCTAAGAAGGGGATGACTTACCAGATCTTACTCACTTTGCAGGGTGCTGGGACCTCTCCGAGAACCAAGCGGTAGCTCAGGTGCCAGAGTATGGGGCTCTTTTGTATATCTTCTGGAGCTTTCATTGATCTTTCTCACCGCAACCCCCTTCCCAATTACCAACTTCCAATCCGAAAATGACATCCCACTAGATCCTGAAGTTCCACTCAGTAAATACTGATTGAGTTTTCTACTTTCTTCTTCTTGAGTGATTAAGTTAGATAGGCATTTATGAAAGTGAAAGAATTAATAATAGGGTGAAAGTCTAAAACTTTTTATTCATTTATTCCACAAACACTGTAAAGTTTGACTAATATGTGACTGCCATAGTGATACAGGGAAGGGTTTAATCTGTTCCTGACATTAGAAAAAAAAAAATAGGGTATTTTTATCGGGGGACCTTTGGCCACCTCAAAAGTCTCAAAACGTTTCTGAGTTAAAACAGTTTGAAGAAGACAGTGAGGTCAGCCCTAAAAGACAGAATAAAAATATCTGTGTATTCTGAGGTCAGGAGTTCGAGACCAGCCTCACCAACACGGTGAAACCCCATTTCTACTAAAAATACAAAAATTAGCCCAGCATGGTGGCGTGTACCTGTAATCCCAGCTCCTCCGGAGGCTGAGGCAGGAGGATCGCTTGAACTGAGGAGGCGGAAGTTGAAGTGAGCCTTATGTGGCAGTCAAGGGAAACTATAATCTAAGGTCTACATGATTTTGGGACAGTAGGCTGCCAGCAGCCATGAGGAAGCAGGTCAGAGAGCAAGCGGACCTCATGATGAATGCTGAGTGCGCTGCAAGCTTGGTTTATTTTTGTTTCTTCCCCTCCCTTCTTCACTGATTACATTTATAAAGTTGATAGGTAAGGTTTCCATTTCTTCCGGAGAAGCCTTAACCTAAGCCCTGAGACCACTCACGCCCTCAGTGGCACCTCTCTTCCACCAGCACGAGTGAATAAATGGCTACCTTAGGTGATATAAAACCCACATGACCATTTGATACATGGAAAGTTTTATTCTGATTTTGTAGGGAGGACTCCTCTGTTTTTATAAAGCTTTCTTAAGTATAAAGCGTTTTTATAATTTTGATGTGGCCAAAGATCTCCCAACAACACTACTTTCAGATTTTATTTTTCTGTCTAATGTCCGGAGCAGATGAAATCCTTCCCTGCCTCACACTCAGGACTATGAAGGTCACATATTAGTAAAAGTCCATCAGTGTTTGTGGAGTTCATGAATGAATGATTTTTTTTTTTTTTTTTGGACAGAATCTCCCTCGGTCTCCCAGACTGGAGTGCAGTGGCACAATTTTGCAACCATTGCTTTCTGGGTACAAGTGATCCTCTCACCTCAGCCTCCCGAGTAACTGGGTTTCAGGCACCTGCCGTCATGCCCGGCTAGTTTTTGTATTTTTGTAGAGATGGGATTTCACCTTTCTGACCTGGCTGGTCTTGAACTCCTGACCTCGGGTGTTCTACCTGCCTTGTCCTTCCAAAATGCTGGGATTACAGGCATAAGCCACCTTGCCTAGCCTGGAATGAATGAATTCTTGACTTCCACCCTATTCCTAACACTGCCAATTTCTTGATTCCTGAAATTAATATGGATATCTGATATGAATGGATGCCTGATTCAATCCATTAATCTGGGGAAAGCCAAAAATGCAATCAGGATTAACTGGGTGGAGCTTCAGAAATGCAATCAGATATCACTTTTTGATTGGAAGCTAGCAGTGGATACGTGGAGGGGCGTGGGCGGGAGTTGTGATGAGAAAGGTCAATAAAAGCTTCTAAAGACCCACAGGAGAGACCCAAAGTCTTCAAGCCTGGAGTTACTGCTTGGTTCTTCCTGAGGTCTGAGCACCCTGCAAACTCAGTCCGCATCTGGTAAGTCCCTAATTTCTGTAAGGACACTCCCATCTGACCTACAGTCAGCCCGTCTGGGATGGTGGCAGTGCAGCCTACGATAGCATAGAGCAATATCTTTTTTTTTTTTTTTTCATATGAACAATTCGAAACTTTGAATTTTTTCTTCTAAATGCAGTTTTGTCTTTATTTCAAAAAATGTGATTGTGCTTTGGTTTATGTCATTTCATAATTCTTGATGGGAGCAGTGACACATGCCTGTTACCTCAACATTTGGGAGGCCAAAGTGGGGGGATCATTTGAGCCCAGGCGTTTGGGACCTAACTGGGCAACATGGCAAAAACCCATCTCTACAAAATATTATTTTTTGGAGGGGGCAGATGGAGTCTCACTCTGTTGCCAAGGCTGGAGTGTAATGGCACGATCTCGACTCACTGCAACCTCCACCTCTCAGGCTCAAGCAATTCTCATGCCTCACCTTCCTGAGTAGCTGGTATTACATCCGTCTGCTGCCATGCCTTGCTAATTTTTGTATTTTTAGTAGAGGTGGGGTTTCACCATGCTGGTCAGGTTAGTCTCGAACTCCTGACCTCAAGTGATCCACCTGACTCGGCCTCCCAAAGTGCTACAATTACTGCTGGGAGTCAATGGTGCTCTGCCTCTACAATTTTTTTTTTTTTTTTTTTTAATTAGCCGGGCATGGTGTCATGCATCTGTATTCCCCGTTATTTGGGTGGCTGAGGTGAGAGAATCACTTGAGCCCGGAAGATTGAAGCTGCAGTGAGCCGTGCTCACACCACTGCTATACTCTAGCCTAGGCAACAGATTGAGACCCTGTTTTTTAAAAAAACAAACAAACAAACAAAAATCTCAACAAAAGAGGATCTTTGGCCTTAATTTTAAAGCAATTACATCCTCACTGTAACTCTTTCACCTGAATGGAAACATGGGTGTGGGGGTGCATGCCTGTAATCCCAGCTACTTGGAAGACTGAAGCATGAGAATCGCTTGAACCTGGGAGGTGGAGGTTACAGTGAGCTGAGATGGTGCCACTGCACTCCAGCCTGGGTGACAAAGTGAGACTCAGCTCTCCCACACCAAAAAAAAATTAAATTATACCACCCAGGTGATCATTGGATACATGAAGATTTCTATTGTGTTTTCTTAGGGACTGTCATCTCTGTCTTTGTAAAACGGTTTTAACTCTGAAATATTTTGATACATTTGATTTCGCCAAGGATCTCTCAACAAAGATACTTTCAAGTTTTTTTCTTTCTGTCTAATGTCAGGAAGAGATTTGACCCTTCTGTATCTCACACTTAGGACAATGAGGGACACATATTAGTAAAACTCCGTGTTTGTGGAGTGAATCAGTGAACGAGTCCTGGACTTTCACCTTATCCCTAAATCTTTCACTTTGGTGGATGAATATCTAATTCCATTGGTTAATCTGGAAGAAAGCCAAAAATCCAATCAGGATTAACTGGGTGGGGCTTAAGAAGTCTAGTCAAATGTAGTTCTCTCTCTCTCTCTCTCTCTCTCTCTCTCTTTTTAAATCTAGCCTATTTCCCAGGCTGGAGTACAGTGGTATAATCTCAACTCACTGCAACCTCTGCCTCCTGGGTTCAAGCGGTCCTCCTGCCTCAGCCTCCCTAGTAGCTTGGACTACAGGCACACATCACTGCACCTGGCTAATTTTTGTAATTTTAGTAGAGGTAGGGCTTTACCATGTTGGCCATGCTGGTCTCGATCTCCTGACCTCAGATGATCCACCTTCCTCTGCCTCCCAAAGTGCTGGGATTACAGGTGTGAGTCACTGCACTCAGCCAAAGTGGTTCATTTTTAAGATGTGTAAGAGGTGTGTATCGGAAACATCTGTCTTGCGAATGATGCATAACACTGTCACATAGCTTTCAAAGCTTCTCACTGAAATTTTCAATAATGAGGCTGGGGACAGGGTCATGCCTGTAATCCCAGCACTTTGGGAGGCCAAGGGAGGTGGATTGTTTGCGTCTAGGAGCTCAAGACTAGCATGGACAACATTGTGAAACCCACTGTCTTTACAAAAAGTCATCAAATAAAAGATTAGCTGGGCATGAGATCTGAACTTCAGAGATCCTCGGTAACATTTCCCGGTGCTATGAGTTTAGTGGAGCAGAGGCTAATAATCATGGACTAGGAGTGATCTTGCCTGCTCTTTAGAGGCTGGGACACACTCTTCTTGGTACCAGAGGGTAGAACTGTGTCTCTGTGGCCACTTATTACAGAATGGAATTGGAGTAAACTGAGGGCTCTTTCACACATGCTGGAGAAATGACTTTGGCCCTAGGAAGTGGGGGCTGTAGGACAATTCTGAGAAACTTGCCTTTTGCTGATTGTCCTCTGTATTTTCCTCCCTTGCAGATTTGTCAGAATGACTCCAGTCCTCATCCAGACTCCTGGAGCTGGCAGGGCGGAGCCTGCTGAGGAACCGCGCCCTGACCATCTTCACCCTGGACGAGCTGCCCCGGGAGGTCTTCCCTCCGATGTTCATGGAGGCCTTCAGCATGAGACACTGGGAGGCCCTGAAGCTGATGGTGCAGGCCTGGCCCTTCCTCCGCCTCCCTCTGGGATCCCTGATGAAGACACCTCATCTGGAGACCTTGCGAGCTGCGCTGAAGGGACTTGATACACTGCTGGCCCAGAAGGTTCGCCCCAGGTGAGGTGACTCAGGTGGCCTGGTGGGAAGGGCCCAGGCATCCAGGGAAGGGACAGCTGGATCAGGCGTGGTGGGGCTGGGGACCTAGGGTGGCTCAGAGGCTTCTGATGGTGCCCATGAGAGGCCTTGGCCATGGCCCAGCTCCTCTGGGAAAGGACTGCTCACCATACAGGGTCCACCGAGGAAACAGGAACCTGCTTCCTCCCAGTGGAAGGTCAAGGTACTAGAAGTGGGTGCCAGACAGAATCCAAGAGGGAATGGGATGGAGAAGAGACAGAAGTGGGAGCACTGAGGGCAGAAGCAGCTGACTGATGTCCTGGATGTGGAGGGAAAGTTCAGGTCAGGGTTGGGTCCTTGCTCATTCTGAGCTTTTCCCCCATGTGACTTACAGGAGGTGGAAACTTCAAGTGCTGGATTTGCGGGATGTTGATGAGAATTTCTGGACCATATGGTCTGGAGCCCGGGCCCTGTCCTGCTCCCCAGAGGCCATGAGTAAGAGGCAGACAGTGGAGGACTGTCTGAGAACGGGAACACGCCAGCCCTTGAAGGTGTTCATAGACCTCTGCCTAAAGGCCAGTGCGCTGGATGAATGCCTGAGCTACCTCTGTGGGTGGGTCCACTACAGAAGCGGTCTCGTGCACCTGTGTTGTAGTAAGGTGCAGAATTACTCACTGCCCACTTCAAGTTTCAGAAATCTACTGGTAAGCAGGATATACCCAGACAGTATCCAGGAGTTAGAAGTCAGGAGAGAGTGCTCTCTGAATCAAACAGGAAAGTTTGCCCCTTACCTGAGCCAGATGAACAATCTTCGCAAACTCTTTTTAGCCTTCGGTTATGACGATGAGTTATACGTGAGCAGCCTCCAGCAGTTCATTCCTGACGTGGACTCTCCATTCCTCTGCCTGTCCTACCCCCAGATGCTTTATATAAGAAAGGTCAGCAATATCAAAGAGCACCTAGAGCACCTGCTCAGGTAAGAAAGGATGGTGAGCTTTCTCTGCAGACCATACCACAGACCTTTTGTTCTTTTTCACAGTAAAAGCCAGTGGGCATGTACTGTGTGCCAGCCACTGGTGACGTCACAGGGAATGGGAGGCTAGAATATCAACACATTATGCTGTTCAGTGCTCTATAACCTGAAGTGGGTATCACAAGACCACTCAAACAAGGGCAGAGGGATGGCCTGGGGTAGTTGCGACACAGAGAGACATGCAGGGAGCTAGTTAGGGGTACATTTGTGAATTTCTTTCTAGGAAGTGTGTTTAAAGTTAATATGTTGAAACGTACTCTTCATATAGATATAGAGGGAGAGTGTGAAAGAAGGGAAAGTGCATCAAACGTGTCCGTTTCACAGTAGAAGCTCTGTCCTCACAGCTTAGTAAATGCCAATGATCCTGTCTCTAATTCCCTGTCTTTGAAAGGTTCTATTGAACCCCAGGAAAAGTAGTTGGCATGGGAAAAGCGTGCTTCTTGGACAGAGGTGAGGGAGTAGGCATGAGAGTGGTGTAAAGTGATAGGTGGTTTACAGACACAGGCATGTCAGGGAACCTTGCAGGCAGGTAGCCCCCTAGCTGACATATCCGTAGACCTTGCTCAGCCGAGTTCTTTGTGCACATCTCCCACTGGGCTCCTCTGGCCCAGAGATGAGGTTGTCTGCTGAAAGATGAAGTAAAGAGGCTTTAAGGAGTTTGTGGCCTTGAATCAATCACACAAGCAAGTGTGAAAGGACTGAGCCTAAAATGGAGCTGCCCCTGAATGATCTGAGTCTTCATCAGGCAGCACCTTGCATGCGGACCATCATCTGATGATGGGAACAAACTTGTGTTTGGGTGTAACAGGCTTCCCCATTGCAGGTTACCATAACACCTGTGCTGTAGTAAGGTGCAGAATTACTCAACGCCCACTTCAAGTCTACCACTGAGATTGTTTCCCACCCTCCTCCTCTAACTGGCACCATTGCTCAAAACTAACTTCTTGCTCTCCCTAGGTGCCTCAAGAACCCCTTGCGGGCCTTTATATTCTGTCATGCTTACCTAACTGATCGGGACATGGAGGTCTGTCTCAGTACCCAAGCCTCCGTCAGCTAAAGGAGCTGCACCTGATTCATATCCTAATGTGGACCACCAATCTTGAGCCCCTTGGAGCCTACAGAGAAAGCTGCTGCTACTCTCGGCGAGCCTCCTCACCCAAAGGATTGTCGGATCCAGACTCCCAACTCTCAGGTCCTCCTGCCTGCCCTGAGCCGCTGCTCCCAGCTCACCACCTTCTACTTTGGTGGAAATGAGACCTCCACGAATGCTCTGAAAGACCTGCTGCGTCACACAGGCGGGCTGAGCAAGTTAGGCCTGGAGTTGTATCCTGCCCCTCTGGAGAGTCTTGACAACAGGGGTCATGTCAACTGGGAGATCCTTGCCCCAACTCGGGCTGAGCTGATGCGGACGCTCAGGGAAGTCAGGCAGCCCAAGAGATCTTTTTGGTCCTGTTCCCTGCCCTTCCCTGTGGCTCATGGCCATCTGAGAGAGTGGATCTCCATCTTGCTCCTAGGGAAGAGCTGGTTAGTGGAATGGATAAGCTTTCTTCTGGACCCTTGGACACTGAAATCTAGGACATACGTGCTTTTTTTTTTTTTTTTTTTTTTTTATGGAGTTTTGCTCTCTCCCTCAGGCTGAAATGCAGTGGCACAATCTCATCTCACTGCAACCTCCACCTCCCAGGTTCAAGTGATTCTCCTGCCTTAGCCTCCCTAGTAGCTGCTGTTACTGGCGTGTGCCACCACGCCCATCTAATTTTTGTATTTTTAGTAGAGACAGGGTTTCATGATGTTGGCAAAGGCTGGCCTCGAACTCCTGACCTCAAGTGATCTGACCACCTTGGCCTTCCACAGTGCTGGGTTTACAGGCAAGAGCAGCCGTGCCGGGTGAGGTGCATCTTAAAGGAAGCACACAGCCGTGTGTTTCAGGCAAGTGCTGACTGGAAGTGGAAAAACAAAGGCGACTCAGCTGGGGCAGGACTGGGTGAAAACGCTGACTTGGCATCGATGAGGCCTTCAGGGACCTGTTTCCTAGACTCAGAAATGGAACCTGAAGTTCTAGAGTGATGCAGGAGTTACCCCCGCAAGGATGGTTATTTGAAAATGTCATAAATAAATGGAACCTGAATGGAAACTTCCTGGTGTCTTCCATGATTGATCAACCTGTTTTAGCTATTTATACATCAGAAGTCTCTAGTTGCTGATGAAAGGCACTAAGTTTTCTGTGATTGAGGTTCAGCTACAGCAAATCCAGGCATCCAAACTGAAATGTGATCATTTTGATTAATTCCCATCCATTTTTTACCCTCTTCAGTCATCTGTTTCTTACTTGCTTTCTCCCATGCCTGTTCACTGGGTTCATTCACAAGAGATGCACACTTAGGGCCTGGAACATTCTGTGTGGGCAATGATGATGAGCCACTGAAATCTACCTTCTTCTCAGGGGCCCTCACTGCTCCCCAGATACTGAAACCCTGCTCACTCCTAATGGGTAGATCCAGAGGAATCCGTTCCTGAAAACTGGCCATGCCAGGAAACAGCTTCACTGCACCAGGGGCTGCCCCCTGACCTGGAAGAGAATGGCCATAGCGTGTATTGCAGGAGCCTGGTGACATCACCAACTCTTGCCTGTCCTGATGGTGGCTGGTGGGTTTCACTGAATTAAGGTAGTTGTGTCCAATTTCCCTTTTAGAAAAATGCATATTACCTATTCTAAGTATTTCTAGTGCACATTAATACAATAATACATCTTTTGGAAAGTTAATTCATATCAATGAGATATCTTCCTATAACGTCTCCCTTCTCTCCTTATCAAGAAACATGAGACACCAGGGCACTGACCTGTAGGCAGTGTTCCTGCACTGCCTTGAGAATCTCTTTGGAACCTGCCCCATGTGGGGCCAGGAAGCTCTCTGATGGTTCACTCAGGTGAACCTGAGTTCACTGTGTTGACCTCGTCGATCTCAAACTCCTAGACTCAAGTGTTCCTCCTATCTTGGCCTCCCAAAGTGGTGGGATTACAAGCATGAGCCACCGTGCCTAGTTTTACTATTTTTTTAATTTTAAAATTGTTGTGGATGTATAAATATTGTGCATATTTACAGGGTACATCTGATGTTCTTTTTTTTCTTTCTTTCTTTCTTTTTTTTTTTTTTTTTGAGGTGGAGTCTCCCTCTTTCACCCAGGCTGGAGTGCAATGACACAATCTCGGCTCACTGCAAACTCCACCTCTCAGGTTCAAGAAATTCTACTGCCTCAGCTTCCTGAGTAGCTGGGACTACAGGAGCCCATCACCACACCTGGCTGATTTTTGTATTTTTAGTGGAGACGGGGTTTCACCAGGTTGGCCAGGCTGGTCTCGAACTCCTGACCTCAGGTAATCCACCCACTTGGGCTTCCCAAAGTACTGAGATTATAGACATGAGCCACCACAACTGGCCTGATATTCTGATACAAGCGTAAAATGTGTAATGTTCAAATCAGGGTAACGCGGGTTTTCACCATCTCAAGGATTTATCATTTCTTTGTGTCAGCAACATTCCAATTCCATTGTTTTAATTATGTAGAAATTTACTATGAACTATTGTCAACATGAGCTGCCCTATGGTGCTACTGAACACTAGATCTTATTCCTTCCTAACTACATTTTTGTACCCATGAACCATCCCCCGCCCCCCTTTTTTTTCTTGAGATGGAGTCTTGCTCTGTCACCCAGGCTGGAGTGCAGTGGTGCAATCTCAGCTTACCGCAAGCTCCGATTCCCAGGTTCATGCCATTCTCCTGCCTCAGCCTCTGAGTAGCTGGGACTACAGGTACGTGCCACCACACCCAGCTAAATATCTTTTTTTTGTATTTTTAGTAGAGACAGGGTTTCACCGTATTAGCCAGGATGGTCCCAATCTTCTGACCTCATGATCCGCCCACCTTGGCCTCCCACAGTGCTGGGAATACAGATGTGAGCCACCGCGCCCTTCTTATCCTTTGTTTCCCATTACCCTTCCTAGCTTCTGATAACCGTCATTCTACTCTTTATTTTTAAGTTTCATGTTTTTTAGTTCCTAAATATGAGTGAGAACATGCCATGTTTGTCTTTCTGTATCTGGCTTACTTCACTTAACATAACGCCCTCCAGTTCCATCCATGTTGCTGCAGATGACAGGATTTCATTCATGTTTATGGCTGAATGATATTCTATTGTGTATATTCACCACGTTTTCTTGATCCATTCATCTGTTGATGGACACTTAGGTTGATTCCATATTTTGGCTATTGTGGATAGTGCTGCAATAAATATGGGAGTGCAGGCCAGGTACGGTGGCTCACACCTGTAATCCCAGAACATTGGGAGGCCAAGGTGGGTGGATCACTTGAGGTCAGGATTAGAGACCAGCCTGACCAACATGGTGAAACTCCATTTCTACTAAAAATACAAAATTAGCCGGGCATGGTGGCACACGCCTGTAATCCCAGCTACTTGGGAGGTTGAGGCAGGAGAATCACCTAAACCAAGGTAGAGGTTGCAGTGAGCTAAGATCACACCACTGCACTCCAGCCTGTGCAACAAGAGGAAAACTCAGTCTCACAAAAATAAAAAGAAATAACGAAAAATAAAACTAATATGGAAGTGCAGATATCTCTTAGATATATTTCTTTTTTCTTTAGGATATATATCCAGCAGTGGGATTTATGGTTCATATAGTAATTTTATTTTTATTTTTTGGAGAAAACTCCACACTGTTTTTCACAGCAGCTGTACTAATTTACATAACTACCAACGGTGTACCAGGGTTCTCATTTCTCCATATCCTCCCTAGCATCCATTATTTTCTGTTGTTTTTTAATTTTTTCAGAGACAGGGTCTTGCAATGTTGCCTAGGTTGGTTTTGAACTTCTGGCCTCAAGTGATCCTCCCACCTCAGCCTCTCAAAGTGCTGGGATTACAGGTGTGAGTCACTGCACCCGATCTACTGAGTAAATTAGAATCCTCGCAGGAGGCTGTGACTCTGGGTTACCTGGTTTGTATCAGTTTACACACATGTATTAGGACCTGGGAAAGCCTAAAAATGAACGACGACAGCAGGGTGGAAAAAAGCCTGAAGAAAGTTTTATCATCCCCTCAAGAGATACTTCCAGGAATGGCCTCCAAAGATACAACAATCCCTGCACTGCCTTCCCATCAATGAAAGATTGACTGATCCATTGTTATTGTTGATTGATGAGTTTTTTCTGAGACAGGATCTCCTCTGCTTCCTGCTGGAGTGCTGTGGTGGATCATAGTTCACTGCAGCTCAACCCTCCTGGGCTCAAGCAATCTCTTCCCACCAGTTTCCCGGAGTAGCTGAGACCACAGATGCACAAAACCACAGTTGGCTAATTTGTTTCATTTCAGAGATGGGGACTCCCTCTGTTGGCTAGGCTGGTCTCTAACTCCTGGTCTCAAGCGGATCCTGCCTCGGCCTCCAAAGTGCTGGGATTTCCTTGTGTCGCCAGCTGCTCAGCCAAGTGGTTTAAGACTGCACCATGCCAACAGAAGACAGATGTGTCAGTTTTGATCTCCAAGTCTAGAATGGTAATTTCCCTTTGTAAAACATTCTGGTCTTATAATAACAACTAGGGAGTATTTCCCACAGAACTCTTGAAGGGCTAGGACAACTTTACTCATTAATGGATCTCTGCCCACAGCTTGCGACCTGATTGAAAACATAACATAGGCCAGGCGAGGGTTCACGCCTGTAATCTCAGCACTTTGGGAGGCCAAGGCGGCGGGATCACGAGGTCAGGTGATCGGTGATCATCCCATAACAGGTGAAACTCCTGGCTCTACTAATAATACAAAAAAATTAACCAGGCCTGGTTGTGGGCACCTGTAGTCCCAGCTATTGCAGAGGCTGAGGCAGCAGAATCGCTTACCCAGGAGGCAGAGGTTACAGTGAGCTGAGATGGTGCCACTGCACTCCAGCCTGGGTGATGAGTGAGACTCCACCTCAAAAAAAGAAAGAAAAAAAATCACAGGCCAGGCGAGTGGCTCAAGCCTGTAATCCCAGCACTTTGGGAGGCCGGAGACGGTGGATCACGAGGTCAGGAGATCGAGACCATCCTGGCTAACACGCAAACCCCATCTCTACTAAGAAATACAAAACTAGCCGGCGAGGTGGCAGGAGCCTGTAGTCCCAGCTACTCGGGAGGCTGAGGCAGGAGAATGGCGGAACCAGGAGGCTGAGCTTGCAGGTGAGCCAAGATCGCACCACTGCACTCCAGTCTGGGTGATAGAGCAAGACACACTGTCTCAAAAAAAAAAAAAAAAAAAAAAAAAAAAAGAAAAAGAAAAAAGAAAAGGAAAAAATCATTATTAAGAAATTACCAGGTTGGGTGCTGTATCACACCTGTAATCCCAGCATTTTGTTGGCTGAGGTGGGTGGCTCATTTGAGGTCAGGAGTTCAAACCAGCCTGACTAACATGGTGAAATCCCATCTCTACTAAAAATACAAAAGGCTGACACACGGTGGCTCACATCTGTAATCCCAGCACTTTGGGAGTGCCGAGGCAGGTGGATCACGAGGCCGAGTTTGAGAGCAGCCTGGTCAACATAGTGAAACCATATTTCTACTAAAATGCAAAAGTTGCCGGACATGGTGGCACGCACCTGTGGTCCCTACTACTGGGAGGCTGAGGCAGGAGAAGCCTTGAACTTAGGAGGCAGAGTCTGCAGTGAGCCAAGATTGCACTGCTGCTTCCAGCCCAACAGAGGGAGACTCCATCGCACAAAAAAAAAAAAAAAAAAAAGAAGTTACTGATATGACTGAATTGGTCACCATAGGTGAACATTTTAAGAGAGTTCTAGAATGTAAAATATCCAATGCTGAAAGAAAAGAATGCAAAGGATAATGAAGTCTTGCAGCTAAAACAGCTGAAAGGATAAGAGCAAGAGGAGCTTCCCTTACTATTAAAAATCAAACTCACTTTGTTGCAAAACAAAGAAACCCTGCACCCAGTTGCTCTGCCACCTTGAAACCGCTGTGGCTGCTTGAATGAAGATTGTTCACTCTCGCACCAGGTCTCTATTGGAACCGGAACCCTTTTTTGACCCAGACACTTCAAGCAAGTAGAGGACATTTCTTTGCTTCCTTTTTTTTTTTTTTCGAGACTGAGTCTCACTTGTCATCCAGGCAAGAAGATTCTTCCATGAACCATCGATGGATAACAATGATCAGACCTTCCATGACCCAGAACCTGGAGCTAATGGCTTTAGAAACAAACCAGAGGAAAAGGCCGGGCGCCGTGGCTCGCCTGTAATCCCAGCACTTTGGGAGGCCGAGACGGGCGGATCGGCTAAGGTCAGGAGATCGAGACCATCCTGGCTAACCCGTGAAACCCCTCGCCTCTACTAAAAGCACAAAAACTAGCCGGGCGAGGTGGCGGCGTTGTAGTCCCAGTTATTTGAGGCTGAGGCAGGAGAATGAGGGAGGGCGGAGCTTGCAGTGAGCTGAGACTGGTTACTGCACTTCAGCCTGGCGACAGAGCTGACTCCGCCTCAAAAAAAACCAGAGGAAAACTGTCCTGAGCCTCATTTGAAGGGATTCACCACATGAGTTACATTTAAGGATTTCCACGGAAAATCCCTCTTTAGTGGATGGTGCTAGGGAAATCGCTTCCCAAAATGACAGAATAAGACTCCACGCGGACTTCCTTCCATGGACTTGTTATTGTCTTTGCACAAATACCAAAAGGTCTCAACTATACTTCATTATAAAACTCTTCCTTCAAACCATCCCAAGATCCCCATTCAAATGTGTTTAGCCACCCTTTTTGTTGTTGTTTCTTTTTTTTTGAGACAGTGTCTCGCTGTGTCGCTTCCCAGGCTGGAGTCAGAAAGTGGCACCGCCTCGCTCTCACTGCAACCTCCTCTCCCCGATAGAGCAATTCTCCCACCTCAACCAGTAGCTGGGATTATAGGGTATCACTGCACCCAGCCTCTTCAATTTTTCTTCACTGTAAACCTGAGTAATCTACAGCTGCTTTTATGGAGAGAAAAAGGCAGTGAGTTGTCTGATCAATGAGGTTTGGCCCTAGGAACTCACATGGCATGAGAATGAAATCATGGTGATGAGCTCCTCCTATTCTTTACTTCCTCAAGGTGTGTGTTACCACCTTGTGCTTCTGTATGTGAGTAGCCAGACTGTTAACACGCTAATACCAGGTGGACACACAGGCCTGGATTATTCTAAGTGACCAGTGGGCATGAGCCCCTGAAGTTGCTTCCCTTTTCTTGGGGCCCTCCCTTCAATCCAGACGCTGAGACCCTGCTCACTCTTGATGTAGATCCAGAACCCTCAACTTCTGGACCATTACCTGTGCCAGGAGAGGACTTACTGTGTGCTGCCCCTGCCCCAAGGAGGCCCACAGTGTGCATGAGCAGGAGCCTCAGGGCATCACTCACAACCCGTGCCTGTCCTCATGGTGGGAGCTACACATGAATCAAACTAGCTCTCACCAGTAAAGCATTATCATATTCCGTTTTATCTAACTATGAAACTCATAGGAGGCATGTAGTAACACTTGTAAAATATTTCTTTTTCTTTTTCTTTTTCTTTTTTTTTTTTTAGTGGAGTTTCATCTGGGGATTATAGGAAAGACACCACCATGCCTGGCTAATGTTTAATTTAGAGATGTGGCTTTACCATGCTGGCCAGGCTAGTCTTGAACTCCTGACCTCAGGTGATCCTCCTGCCCGGCCTCCCAGACTGCTGAGATTATAGGTGTGAGCCACCACACTGGGCCCATTCTATGGGTTTTAAATAAATGGATAATGACACGTTTCCACCATTATAGCGTCATGCAGAGTAGTTTCACTTCCTAAAAAGCCTCTCAGCTCTGCTCTTATTCATCTCACTGTACCCCAACTCCTGGCAGCCATTGCTTTCTGCTGTGCCCGCGCGGTCTTGCTACACGTCTTGGTGATGCTGTGGTAACTCCCTGTGTATCGTGAAGTCCAGCAATCAGAAAAAGTACATGCGGGCAACTTCATTTGTTTCTCATACATCCCCACTCCTGCAATTAATACACAGAGACAGGGTTCTCAATGTAAGACAATCCAATAATACAGACAGCAATGTCTCCTTCTGAACTTTCCCTCCATCCCTACCCGCCTCCAGATAGTTCAGTTCAGTGTGCCTTCTTCCAGACTCTTCCATGAATTCTTAAACATCCTTATGTGCACGTAGAGATGTCTGGGTTTTTTGTTTCTTGTTTTCATTTGTTTGTTTGTTTGTTTGTTTTTGAGATGGAGTTTTGCTCTTGTTACCCTGGCTGGAGCGCAATGGTGAGATCTCGGCTCACTGCAACCTCCACCTCCAGGTTCAAACAATTCTCCTGCCTCAGTCTCTCGAGTAGCTGGGATTATAGGCGTGCGCCACCACTCCCAGCTAATTTCATATTTTTAGTAGAGCCACTGCACCCAACCGGATGATGTCTGGTTTTATCTTTCCTTATAGAAATAGTGTTTTACTGTGGTATTGATCATCTCACTTTTTTCCACTTAAGTGTAAATCTTGAAGATTTCTCCTCATTCTAATTAGCTGGCATAGAGTAGTTTATAAAACGAATGGTGCACGGTTTAACCTTTGCCTGTTGGATGTACATTTATTTTACTGTTACAGGCCATATGGTACTAAAAATTCCTTTGTCCACACTACAGCTTCTCTTTGGCTTCTCAAAGCTTTCCTCTATTTATCCTAGACATCTCTTCTGGATCAATTTTCTTGTCTCTGATAAATCATTTCTTTCAGCTTATGACCAGGTTTCCTTTCACAATCTTTTCATTTTGAAAAAATGAAGGTGTGCTGAAAAAGAAAGAAAACTGTGTTTGTTGCCATAGGAGTCTCTCAGCTAGTATCTCATTTCTTCCCATTTCTAGCAGAATTCTCTTAACGTTCTGGGCTTGGGCACAGTGACTCACCCCCATAATACTAGTACTTTGGGAGGCCAAGGCAGGCATATTGCTTGAGCTCAGGAGTTCACAAGACCAGCCTGCAACATGGTGAAACTCGGCTCTCATTAAAAAATTAACCAGGTGTGGTGGTGCACACTGTAGTCCCAGCTACTTAGGAGCTGAGACTGGAGGATGGCTTGAGCCCAGGAGGGTCAAGGCTGTAGTGAGGCAAGATAGTGCCGCTGCACCAGTCTGTGACAAACTGAGACCCTGTCTCAAAAAAAAAAAAAAAAAAAAGAATTCCTGGCACATTTCATGATGTCTTAGTCTTCATATATTCTCAGTATAATTTTCATTATATTTCCAAATACACAGAAAATTATACTGAGTAATACATAAAACACAAAGTTACTCTCACACCCAGCTTTATTGTTAACGTTTTGCCATATTTGTTGCAGATTCTGTGATGAATCACCTTCCAGATGAGTCTTCCTGGGTGACCTCCCTATTCCTGAGTCTTGTCTCTTACTTTCTGCCCAGACAAAACCACTTTCTTGAATTTACATTCATTGGCTGAGCTGTGGTTCTGCTTGTAATCCCAGCACTTTGGGAGGCCGAGGCTAGAGGATCACTTGTCAGGAGTTTGAGACCCACCCGGCCAACGTGGTGAAATCACATCTCTACTAAAAATACAAAAATTAAATTACATGCATGTAATCCCAGCTACTCGGGAGACTGAGACAGGAGAATCGCTTGAACCCATGGGTGAGGTGGAGGTTGCAGTGAGCCGAGATCCCGCCTCTGCATACCAGCCTAGGCAACCGAGTGAGACTCTGTCTCAAAAAAATAAATTAATAAATTCTAATCAGAGACCTCACTCCTCAAGTCTCTAGGCCTGTGATACTTCCATGTGATTTTTTCCACACTGTCAGTTATGTTTGTTTGTTTGTTTGTTTGTTTTGGTTTTTGTTTTGAGACAGAGTCTTGCTCTGTCACCCACGTTAAAGTGCAGTGGTGGCCGGCGCAGTGGCTCAAGCTCAATCCCAGCACCTGGGGAGGCCGAGACGGGAGCGATGTCAGAGATCGGCGACCATCCTGGTTAACACAGGGAAAACCCCGTTTCACTGAAAATACAAAGATCCAGCTGGGCGTAGGTGGTGGCTTCGTCCAGTTGGGCTAGATGAGGCAGAATGGTGAGCAAACTCCGAGGAGTTGCAGTGAGCGATCCGCCACTGCACTCCAGCCTGGGCGGCAGAGCGGGACTCCGTCTCAAAAAAAAAAAAATAAATAAAGTGCAGTGGCACAATCTCTGCTCACTACAACCTCCACCTCCCAGACTCAAGCGATTCTCCTGCCTCAGCCTCCTGAGTAGCTGAGATTACAGGCACCCACCACCACACCCGGCTATGTTTTGCATTTTTAGTAGAGACGGGGCTTCACCTTGTTGGCTAGGCTGGTCTCAAACTCCTGACCTGAAGTGATCTGCCCGCCTCGGCCTCTCAAAGTGCTGGGATTACAGGCGTGAGCCACTGCACCCAGCCGGCATTTTCTGTCTTACATAAGATGTTCCAGAAAGAAAGGCAAATATGGAAAGCTGTCTAATTCATTTCATGAGAGAGCTATAACCTATATTTTAAAAGTGAATAAGGATATTGAAGGAAAGTAAATTTAAAACTTATTTGGAAAAAGTTTTCTATTTTTTTTTTTGAGACAGAGTTTCACTTTGTCACCCAGGCTGGAGTGCAGTGGCACGATCTTGACTCACTGCAACCTCCACCTCCAGGATTCGAGCCATTCTCCTGCCTCAGCCTCCCGAGTAGCTGGGATTACAGGCACATGCCACCACACCCAGCTACTTGTTGTATTTTTAGTAGAGGCGGAGTTTCTCCCTGTTGGCCAGGTTAGTCTCCAACTCCTGACCTCAGGTGATCCACCGGCCTCGGCCTCCCTAAGTGTGGGAATTGTAGGCATGAGCTACTGTGCCTGACCAGCAAAAGTTCTTAGTTCTTAATAAAGTATCAGCTAGCTAAATGCAACGGTCATTAGAAAGTCATATATAATGGCCATTCTGGGAATGCCAATCACAGAAAAATCTAAGTGTAATTCACCACACTGGCAAACTAAAAGGGGGAAAAGCAAGGTTCCTAAAAAATGCAGAAAAGAATTGCAGAAAAATCAAATTAAATTTATAACAACGTATTTTGGAAAATGAAATGTGGTATGTTAAAAAACTTGCATTAAATATCAGATGTAATGGATAAACATTAGCTTCCTTCCTACTGAGAGATGAAAGAAGGTAAAACCCTCAGCAACTTAGGATTTAGAGGCACGTAGATATTTTGGTCAGTAGTAAAGACTCCAGATCCAGACTGATTAATTTAGGTTCAAAACTGGCTCAGTGGCCAATGGCTGTGTGATCTCCAACTTTCATAACCTTTCTGTGTCTTAGCTCACTCACCCATAAAATGGGATAATCGCAATATTGACTTCACAGAGTGCTATGAGTTAAATCTTCAAGCTGGATTTCACATAGGGCAAGCAATAATATTTTTATTGTTATTATATTTGAAAAATGTATTAGTTTAAAACTTAGGTAAGAAACCAAGGTCTATAGTTAAAGTGATTACAAGCCTTCATACACCCTGTTGTTCTGAAAATCTTAATTATAACAAGGCTGGGTGAGGTGGCTCATGCCCGTAATCCCAGCACTTTGGGAGGCCAAGGTGGGCAGATCATCTGAGGTCAGGAGTTCGAGACCAGCCTGGCCAACATGGCGAAACACCATCTGTACTAAAAATACAAGAAGTAACCAGGCATGGTGGCAGGCACCTGTAATCCCAGGTACTTGGGAGGCTAAGACAGGAGAATCATTTGAACCCGGGAGCTGGAGGTTGCAGTGAGTGGAGATCGCACCATTGCACTCCAGCAGCCTGATAACAGAGCGAGACTCCATCTCCACAATAATAATAATAATAATAATTATAACAGCATATCCGTTCACTCTCCAAAGTGTCCAGTACTGGACAATTAATTGTGAGGCCCTCTTCTGTAGCACCATACACTATAGCATATATGTAATTAAAATAAATACACATAAAAAACACAAGTATATATTCTATACACTTTCCATATATTTGTATTCTGTGAGGTCACATGCAAATTGAAGGCTAGGTCAAAGAGTGGTATGGCTACCTATGGAAAGGAGAGTGGAAGTGAATCATGGTAACAAAAGGAAATAGATACAGATATACATATGAATAGATAGACATACACACATATAGCTGCAAGAAAGGGGGTTGCCATGGACCAGTGATGCCAGTGAGTCATGTAAAAAGGCTACAATTCTTGTGATTGTGTGTCCATTTGCAGGATGGGTTATAGCTTCCTTTTTTAGAAAGGCTGATGCCACAGTCACAGCAAATAAACGATTATATTTATTTTCTCTCTCTCTCTCTCTTTTTTTTTTTATAAATGAGTATAAAATGTGTTTCCTTTCTCAGGCATCTCTGGAGAAATCTCCAATGGTAGGAGAACTCAGTTTACTAGGCAGGTTATCACACAGATAAGGTTTTACAGCTCCAATGGCCCTACCATTAACTTCATTATCCTTGGTATTCTACAAAGGTTGAGTGAACAAATGGCATCTTGAAACTAAAATTAGCTAAACTAACAAACAAGACTGGATTACTAATTTTTTGTTTGTTTGTTTGTTTTGTTTTTTTGTTTTTTGTGGTTTTTTGTTGTTTGTTTGTTTGTTAAAGACAGAGTCTCTCTTGCCCAGACAGCAGTACAGTGCTGCTATCTCGGCTCACTGAAAACTCTGCCTCCTGGGTTCAAGTGATTCTCATGCCTCAGCCTTCCAAGTAGCTGAGATTACAAGTGCCTGCCACCACGCCCAGGTAATTTTTGTATTTTTAGTAGAAACAGGGTTTCACCATGTTGGCCAGGATGGTCAACTCCTGGTCTCAAGTGATCTGCCAGCCTCAGCCTCCCAAAGTGCTGTGATTACAGGTGTGAACCACCACGCCCAGCAAGATTGGATTACTTTAATCAAAAGTTTTACCACCCGCTGTGGGAAAACACAGATCCCTTATAAGTTATTTTTTTCACCAACTACTATCAGAAGCACTGATAATAAAGTATTTACTGGAGAACCTATGCCTTTGATAAAAGAACTTCCGGTATCCTCTGCACTTTTTAGCTCTGATCGTGTAACTAGAGGATCAGCTTGAGTGGATTAACCGTTGCCTAAGTTGTTACGGATGATGACACAGAGCCCAAGTCGTTTAGGCATGTCCGATGGGGAAAAGGTTTAACTCCTTAACTGTTAACACAGCCTGGCAGACTGTATGAATTGGCATCACCTGAAAGCAGCGGGAAAGGTCATTCGAGTTTACTCCACCATCCCCAGATTGGGGAGACAGGTTTGGACCTTGTCTCCAATCTCCTTGTCAGTTAATTATTTTATTTTGTTTTATTTTACTTTATTTTATTTTATTTTATTTTTTGAAACAGAGTTTCACTCTTATTGACCAGGCTGGAGTACAAGGGTGCGATCCCACCTCCCTGCCACCTCTGCCTCCTGGGTTCAAGTGATTCGCCTGCCCCAGCCCCCCCAGTAGCTGGGATTACAGACATGTGCCACTACACCCAGCTAATGTCGTGTTTTTAGTAGAGATGGGGTTTCTCCATGTTGGTCAGGCTGGTCTTGAACTCCTGACCTCAGGTGATACACCAACCTCGACCTCCCAAAGTGTTGGGATCACAGGCATGAGCCATGGCGCCCGGCCTTTTTTTTTCTCCCTCTCACCCAGGCTGAAGTGCAGTGGTGTGATCTTGGCTTGATTCAAGTGATTCTCCCACCTCAGCCTCCTGAGTAACTGCGATTACAGGTGCACGCCACCACGCTTGGCTCATTTTTGTATTTTTAGTACAGAGGGGGTTTCACTATATTAGTCAGGCTGGTCTGAAACTCTTGACTTCATGATCCACCCATCTAGCCCTCCCAAAGTGCTGGGATTATAGGCGTGGGCCACCACACCTGCCCTGGTTAACTCTTAATGAATTTTTTTTTTCCGTACATGAAGTCTTGCTCTGTCACCCAGGCTGTAGTGCAGTGGCACAATCTCAGTTCACTGCAACCTCTGCCCCCTGGGTTCAAGCAATTCTCCTACCTCGGCCTCCCAAATAGCTGTGACTACAGGTGCCCGACACCACGCCCAGCTAATTTTTGTATTTTTAGTAGAGACGGGCTTTCACCATATTGGCCAGGCTGGTCTCGGACTCCTGACCCTATGATCCACCTGCCTCAGCCTCCCAAAGTGCTGGGATTACAGGTGTGGGCCACCACACCCAGCCCAATTTTTGTATTATTAGTGCAGTTGGGGTTTCATCACGTTGGCCAGGCTGATCTCAAACTTCTGACCTTGTGATCCACCTGACTCGGCCTCCCAGTGTGCTGGGATTATAGGCATGAGCCACTGCTCCCGGCCTAAACTTTTTTCCCTTTCTCAAAAGATGGTGTCATTGTATTGGCTTCTATGCACTTAGGAGAGTGAGCCCATCGTTCAGTAACAATATGACTCAGTACTGCAAGGTCTTGATGCAGTATTTCAAAGACCGTTTCCAGTAAGTGAAGGAGCCTTTCAGTGATGCTTAATTAAATGACTTGGCACTGAGAAGAAGCTATAAACGCAAATGGGTGGCCTATGACTATTATTGACTTCATTAGTGGTACTTTATCTGTATGCATAGAAAGCGTTAGCATCACTGGGTCTAATCTATGTAGTGTCCCAGACTTCCCCTAGAATCAAACTCTTCGGTTTCACATATTATGGAGATTGAAATGCTGTAGGTATTGACATAGACATAGAATCTGAACATGACCGTGTTACCCTCTGCCATATAATCAGAGACATTACTGGAACTAGATATTGGCTTATTGGAAACTAGAAGCAAATAGAATGCCTGTATAGCTCTACTGTATGAAATAAATAATAGTTTCATTTATTGGATGCATCAATACTCATGGCATGTTTGGAGAGGAACCTATTGATTCTTTTTCTTTTTTTTTCCTTGAGACGGAGTCTCACTCTGTTGCACAGGCTAAAGTGCAGTGGCCAATCTTGGCTCACAGCAACCTCAGCCTCCTGGGTTCAAGCAATTCTCCTGCATCAGCCTCCTGAGTAGCTGGGATTACAGGAGCACACCACCACACCCAGCTAATTTTTGTATTTTTAGTAGAGTTGGGGTTTCACCATGTTGGCCAGTATGGTCTCCATCTCCTGACCTCATGATCCACCCACCTCGGCCTCCTAAAGTGCTGGGATTACAGGCATGAGCCACCGTGCCCGGCCCCTATTCATTCTTCAATGGAGATGGCATGCGAGGATTACTTCATAAAATTCATAGAAATATTTTTTCTTCCCACCCCAATCCAAACCATTACCATGCCACCAGGTGTCAATGGAAGTCGAGGCTGTTGAGACAGAAATAATTAATAAATCTTTATTGGAAGCTAAATGTGAGGGTTGACCTGAAAGACACACATTGACAAAGTGGGTGTGCCCCAAAATCTGTTACAAGTTGGATTGCTTTTGTGAGAAAAGTTAAAAGACGGGAATGGGACTCCTCCTATCAGTGTTTTGTTTAGTTTTTGTTTTATTGACCTGGCAAGGCTCAAATAGAGCTGTTTTTTGAATTTGTTTTATCCATTGGAAGGTATAATACAGAGGCTACAATCATTGGCTTTAGATGACAACACAACAGGCTAAAACATTTTCCTTGCAAGACAACCAGCAAACCTTCATGATCAGAATCAAATCGGTGTCCTTCGCACTGTCTGTAGGTGAAGTTTTCATCAGTACTTGAAGAGTTTGAGGCACTCATGAACTCACGATCAGATTCTTTACTCAGGGACAGGATGTAACCCAATCCTAAGACCTTCCACAGGTGGTTAATTGGGAAGCCTGCCCAGTGTGACCTGCAGGTTTTCACTGGCAATATGCAGGTGCAGATATGACAAAGAATAACCATAACCTTCATATCACTCCCAGCTGGTGAGGAATGGGATCCTTTTGACCCTTTCTCTCAAGAAACCAAGTTACTCATCTTGTGTGGCAACAAAATATTTGGTCTGCTTAACAGAGAAAGAGACTCTATAAAAAAAAAAAAAAAAAAAAGGATTTTTATTATGAAATGAGCAAAGCAATGGGAATAAATGTGAGATTATCCAAGGAGGTAAAGGAAGACAAAGGTTTTGAAAGGAAAAATAAGGAAGATTACATGAATTGTTTTGAAAGACTCATCCTTGGTAATAAGGATCAAAACCAAAGCAGTATCAGTGCAATGTCAGATAGATTCCTCCTCCACCCCCTCAATAACCCCCAACATGTTTACCAAGTCTTCGTTCTCTCCCAGGATGCCATTAAAACACCCAGCTCAACCTGCCCAGCCTCCACCCTAACTTCTCTTTGAAATTTTGACATGACTTTATTACAGGACTATCAGGTTTCTATGCCTGCTGCACAGTAATTTACCAATATTCTGAGACAGCAGGGTTTGCAGCAGAGAGTTTAATGATCACAGGGTGGCTGAATGAAAAGCTGGGAAGAGATCCTCAAATTCATCTCCCCAAGGAGTACTTGGGGTTTTCAGGGGATCATGGATAGCAAGGGGCTGGAAAGTTGGTATATTTTAGTGGCGGTAAGAGATATGAAGTCATCAGGATGTCAAAACTGCAGTCTTTGGTGAGTTGGTGCCTTGCAGGGCCCTTCAGATGAGCTGGCATCAGTAGTTTCACTGACATGCTGAACCTGAAAGAATATGTCAAATGAAAAAGTTAATGTTTTACAATGTTTAAATTGTTGTCTGCAGGGTACAGCTCCAGGCTAACATGCTAATGCTCAGCCCAACGTGATGTTGGCGACAGCAGGTTCTCCAGGGCGGCCACGGAGATGAGGTTCCCACAGAAGCTCAAGGTGCTGAGCTGGGAGCAGCGGCTCAGGGCAGGCAGGATGACGCTGAGTTGGGAGTCCGTGATCCCACAGTCGTCTAAGTCCAGGGTCTGCAGGGTGGCCTCAACTTGCTCTAGCAGAACGGCGAGGGGCTCAGGGCTGAAATGGGTCAGTGTGATGCCCCTCAGGTCCAGCTCCTTTAGCTGACGGATGCTCGGGCACCAAGAGAGATGCTTCAAGTCCGACTCTGACAGCAGGCAGTCGGTCATGACGACCGTCTCCAAGGGGGCCTGGAGACACCTGGGAGAGAACAAGGAGGAGTTAGAGGAGAGTGGTGGGAAGACCTCATGGTGAGAGATGACAGTCTCCACAACCCAAGGCTGCTCTGCTCATCTGAGGATAGTCAGCACCCGCGGTGTGGGAACGGAGACTCTGCTCCTTCAGGACAGTCCCAATTGAGGCTCAGTCCTTCACCATCACTCAGGTGACTGGGTCAAGCCCATGAACTCTAAGGCTCCCTTTCTTCATCTGTCAGGCAGAAAACCACATCTCTGGGCCACAGGAGCACAGTGGAGACACAGACATAAAGAACAACCCAGGCGGGATCCTGCAACATCAGCTGGGGTGGCCAGGCTGCAGGAGTCCCTGACACGCCTGTATCAGCAGCAAACCGTCTATCCTTTCTCCCTTCTTCACTCCTGCTCCCTCACCCTCTATTCCATCATCATGTATTTCCCATACATTAGTTACCTGACTTGGAGCTCAAAACATTTTACTGACAGAGGGAGAGACAGGATTTTGCCTGTTCACTAGGCAGGTGAGGACAGACCTTATATTTTAAAACAGAGGGGTGTGATGGGCTTTCTCTTCTTTAGTGCCCTCTTCACCTCCCTATTTCCCATCATCTTAACTTAGACACACATCCTCGGGAGGAATTCACAAATGCACCCTCACTAGATCTGAACCCGCAGTTGCTAGCATCCTAGCGTGGCAGCCTCTCTATAGCATCTAGCCCAGGAGATCCCGCTGGCTTATTGGCATGGTTGTGTGACACCCATTTTAGGACAGAGCTGCCAACAGGACAATGTGTGGACATTCTAGTGTCCCCTTCACTGTGACCTCGTCACCAGCTGGCTCACAGTAGATACCCCCTGGTGTTTACTGTAACAGAGAAAGGCTCTGCTGTGGTCTGCACAGAAAACTCACCATCCTTCCTCACCTGAGCAGCTGGTCCAGGTGGCCTTTGAGGAAAGAGACAGAGTGCATGTAAAGCTTCTGGAAGTAGTCCAGCTTGAGGAACTGAGAGGTGAACTGGGTGATAAACTGCTCCTTCTTGTCTGCGGGAATGCAGGCAGAGACATGGATGTTGAAGAGAACAAGTTTGCGGAGATTCCTCATCTGGCCCAGGTAAGGGGCGAACCTTATAAGAATGGACAGCTCCCAGGGGCAGCACACTTCCACCTCCCGGATACAGTCTAGTTCCACCATGTTCAGGACCTCTATGATACTGTGGATGGGCATTCCAAAAATCTGCAGCTCTTTGCAACACACATGCAGTAATCCTTCTCTCTGTTTGCCCCACTCTAAGAAGCGGGTGAGGCATTCATCCAGAGTCCCATTCTTGAAGCAAAGATCTAGGGTCACCATCAAGGGCTGCTGCCCACCCAGCCTTGGACAGTTCTCTGCTGTTTGTCTCTTACTCAGGGCCTCTGGGGAGGGTGCAGAAGCTCCAGACCATATGCCCCAGAAGTTCTCATCCACATCCCGCAAGTCCAGCACTTGAAGTTTCCACCGCCTGTGGGTAAAAGAGAAGAGAGGCTCCAGATTTACTCAACGATTTGAGCTTTTATCCACATCCCAGACATCAGTGACTCCCCTCCCTGCTGCTTCTCCCACTCTCTGTCTTTTCTCCATCCCTCTTTCTCCTTGAAACCTGCCTGGTCCCCACTGCTAGTGTCTTCAATTGCCACTGGGAGGAAGCAGGTTCCTGATCCTTCAGTGGGCCCTGCATGGTGAGCAGTCCTTTCCCAGAGGAGCTGGACAATGGCCAAGGCCTCTCTGAGCTTCCCTGCCAGCCGCATCAGAAGCCTTTGGGCCACCCTTGGGCCTCCCACTCCTTCTGACCCAGCCAACCCTACCCTGGATGTCTGGGCCCTCCCCACCTGGCCAGCTGGGTCACCTCACCTGGGGCGAACCTTCTGGGCAAGCAGTGCATCAAGCCCCTCCAGCACAGCTCCAAAGGTCTCCAGATGACGCGACTTCATCAGGGACCCTAGAGGAAGGCAGGTGAAGGGCCAGGCCTGCACCATAGTTTTCAGGGTCTCGCAGCATCTCCTGGTAAAGGCCTCTATGAACAGAGAGGGAAAGAGCTCCCTGGGCAGCTCCTCCAGGGTGGGGATGGCCAAGGCTCCGTCCCTCAGCAGACTCTGCTCAGCCAGCTTCAGGAGTCTGGGTGGGGCCTGGAGGCTCATGCTGATGAATCTGCGTGGAAAACTTTCAGAGAAAGAGCATGATTCTTATGGCAAATCACATTACTTCATCATCTCCTAGTGCCAATGCTATTGCTCTGGTAGTGATGGAAAGGTAATTAGTTCACCCCAATTCCGCTCTGCACTTTCTGGACACAAATCCGTAATTCAGCTCCTGCTGGTACCGTGAAGATTGTCTTCCAAACAATGAGGAGGGGCAAGGTGACCACTGGTCCATTCATTTTCAACCATTGCTGCACTAAATCTCAGTAACACTGGGAAGCGTTGCTGAGGATCCTGAAAGCTAAGCTCCACCTTTTCAAGAAAATATTTCTTGTCACTTACCACCCTAAAACAATGGAATGAGAATGTCCTGTGGCCCCACACAGCCTACATTCTCAGTTCCCACAATGAACATGCTTGCAGAAGACTAAAGGGACTCCTTGGAATCAGTGCCATTATTTTTTATTTTGAAAAATTGTAACAAGAAATTGTGAAAGTACCGTGACAGTATTCTAGAGCCTGTGGAAGTTAGGGATAAAAACTCTAACTCTCAGATGAAGGTTCCAATGTTGATCTCTCACACAGACTCACAATGACCCACTTTGGGATGGAATCTAGGGGGAAAAAAAATTGATCCCATATTCAAAACAAAGACTCCACTCTTGAGAATGGTCTATGGAATATTTAAGGTTTTAGTAAAAATGAGAGCCTGACATGTAAAATCACAATGCCATCAAGTCTGTGAACTATAATTTAAGGGCATAAAAACCAATAATTTCAAATGTCATGAAATAGAAATTCAACCAGTTGTAAGTTTTTAATATCTTTTGTTTAAAAAAAAAAAACTGCTTGGATACAAAATTTGAAATGACAAAAACCAAGGACAAATCAAATTTTGGGGGATGAAGACAAAACTACATTTAGAGGAAAAATCACAGCCTAAATTGTTCATCTGAAAACAGACAAGGAAGTTCTCTCTGCCACCTTGGGCTGCAGGTCACCGTCCCTGACTGGCTGGCTGCAGATCAGATGGGCATGAACCTAAGGAGGGGGTGACTTACCAGAGCTGGACTCACTTTGCAGGGTGCTGCGACCTCTCAGAGAACCAAGCAGTACTCCAGGTGCCAGGGCTTCAGGTCTCTTCTGTGCACCTTTGGGAGCTTTTATGGACCTTTCTAACCACACCCTCCCCTTCTCAACAACCAGCTTCCAATCAGAAAATGATGTCTGATTAGATTCTGAAGTTCCACCCAGTTAATCCTGATTGAGTTTGTGACTTTCTTCTGATTAATTGATTGAATCAGATATACATTTATGAAAGTGAAAGTATAAATAATAGGGTGAAAGTCCACAACTCATTATTCCTTTATTCCACAAACACTGATGGAGTTTGACTGACATGAGCGCTTCATAGTGATGCAGGAAAGGGTTGAATCTGTTTCTGGCATTTGACAGAAAAAAACAAAACCTTTGTTGGGAGATATTTGGTATCTTTGTTGGGAGATATTTGGCCACATAAACATTAACGAAATGTCTCAGAGCTAAAACAACTCTAAGAAGACAGTAATTTCATCCCTAAGAAAGCAGAATAAATATCTCTGTGTATCCACTGGTCACCTGGGATTTATGCTTTCTAACGGTAGATCATATGCCCATTCAGGTGTAAGAAGAGTACCACTGAGGGTATGATTGATCTCACGACAAAGGTTCAGGCTTCTCCGGAGGAAATTAGGCCAAAATTACAAAGTGAGGTGGGGGCTGGGAAGGATGGGACTGGGTGTCCTAATGGGACCCTGGGAAGGAACCAAGACAACACAAAACATGGTAAGTATTTTGTGGGGGAGGAGACAGAAGGATTGGAAGACTCCACTCAGATTGAATTCAAAAATTAAAAAGGAAATAATTACAAAAGAGACACTGTAGACTCAAAACATAATATTGTCTTTGAGGGCATGGGACGAGATACAGTCCTGGTCCCCTCTAGAAGGTAAAGCGTGTTTACTATCCCTCTCCCCTCCCCCAACCCCTCGACAAGCCCCGGTGTGTGACGTTCCCCTTCCTGTGTCCAAGTGTTCTCATTGTTCAGTTCCCACCTATGAGTGAGAACATGCGGTGTTTGGTGTTTTATCCTTGCCATAGTTTGCTGAGAATGATGGTTTCCAGCTTCATCCATGTCCCTACAAAGGACATAAACTCATCCTTTTTTATGGCTGCATAGTATTCCATGGTGTATATGTGCCACATTTTCTTAATCCAGTCTGTCATTGATGGACATTTGAGTTGGTTCCAAGTGTTTGCTATTGTGAATAGTGCCACAATAAACATACCTGTGCATGTGTCTTTACAGCAGCATGATTTATAATCCTTTGGGTATATACCTAGTAATGGGTCGGCTGGGTCAAATAGTATTTCTAGTTCTAGATCCTTGAGGAATCGCCACACTGTCTTCCACAATGGTTGAACTAGTTTACAGTCCCACCAACAGTGTAAAAGTGTTCCTATTTCTCCACATCCCCTCCAGCGCCTGTTGTTTCCTGACTTTTTAATGATTGCCATTCTAACTGGTGTGAGATGGTATCTCATTGCGGTTTTGATGTGCATTTCTCTGATGGCCAGTGATGATGAGCATTTTTTCATGTGTCTGTTGGCTGCATCAATGTCTTCTTTTTGAGAAGTGTCTGTTCATATCCTTTGCCCACTTTTTGATGGGGTTGTTTGTTTTTTTCTTGTAAATTTGTTTGAGTTCTTTGTAGATTCTGGATATTAGTCCTTTGTCAGATGAGTAGACTGCAAAAATTTTCTCCCATTCTGTAGGTTGCCTCTTGACTCTGATGGTAGTTTCTTTTGCTGTGCAGAAGCTCTGTAGTTTAATTAGATCCCATTTGTCCATTTTGGCTCTTCTTGCCATTGCTTTTGGTGTTTTAGACATGAAGTTCTTGCCCATGCCTATGGCCTGAATGGTATTGCTTTGGTTTTCTTCTAGGGTTTTTATGGCTTTAGGTCTAACATTTAAGTCTTTAATCCATCTTGAATTAATTTTTGTATAAGGTGTAAGGAAGGGATCCAGTTTCTGCTTTCTACATATGGCTAGCCAGTTTTCCCAGCACCATTTATTAAGTAGGGAATCCTTTCCCCATTTCTTGTTTTGTCAGATTTGTCAAAGATCAGATGGTTGTAGATGTGCAGTATTATTTCTGAGGGCTCTACTGTTCATGCAGGTATATCTCTGTTTTGGTACCAGTAGCATGTTGTTTACATTGTAGCCCCTGTATAATTTGAAGTCAGAAAGGTGGATGCCTCCAGTTTTTATTCTTTGACTTAGGATTGTCTTGGCAATGCAGGCTCTTTTTTGTCTCCTATATGAACTTTACAGTAGTTTTTTCCACCCTCCTGTGAAGAAAGCTGGTAGCTTGATGGGGATGGCATTGAATCTATACATTACCTTGGGCAGTATGGCCATTTTCACGATATTAATTCTTCCTATCCATGAGTGTGGACTGTTCTTCCATTTGTTTGTATCCTCTTTTATTTCGTTGAGCAGTGGTTTGTAGCTCTCCTTGAAGAGGTCCTTCACATCCCTTGTAAGTTGGATTCCTAGGTATTTTATTCTCTCAGCTTTTACCAGGGAATGGGAGTTCACTCATGATTTGGCTCTGTTTGTCTATTATTGGTGTATAGAATGCTTTGTGATTTTTGTACATTGATTTTGTATCCTGAGACTTTGCTGAAGTTGCTTATCAGCTTAAGGAGATTTTGGGCTGAGATTATGGGGTTTTCTAAATATACAATCATGTCATCTGCAAACAGGGACAATTTGATTTCCTCTTTTCCTAATTGAATACCTTTTATTTCTTTCTCCTGCCTGATTGCTCTGGCCAGAACTTCCAACACTATGTTGAATAGGAATGGTGAGAGAGAGCATCCCTGTCTTGTGCCAGTTTTCAAAGGGAATGCTTCCAGTTTTTGCCCATTCAGTATGATATTGGCTGTGGGTTTGTCATAAATAGCTCTTACTATTTTGAGATATGTCCCATGAATACCGAATTTATTGAGAGTTTTTAGCATGAAGGGCTGTTGAATTTTGTCAAATGCCTTTCTGCATCTATTGAGATCATCATGTGGTTTTTGTCTTTGGTTCTGTTTATATGCTGGATTACGTTTATTGATTTACATATGTGGAACCAGCCTTGCATCCCAGGGATGAAGCCCACTTGATCATGGTAGATAAGCTTTTTGATGTGCTGCTGGATTCGGTTTGCCAGTATTTTATTGAGGATTTTTGCATCGATGTACATCAGGGATATTGGTCTAAAATTATCTTTTTGTTGTTGTTGTGTCTCTGCCAGGCTTTGGTATTAGGATGATACTGGCCGGATTCCCTCTTTTTCTATTGATTGGAATAGTTTCAGAAGGCATGGTACCAGCTCCTCCTTATACCTCTGATAAAATTTGGCTGTGAATCCATCTGGTCCTGGATGTTTTTTGGTTGGTAGGCTCTTAATTATTGCCTCAACTTCAGAGCCTGTTATTGGTCTATTCAGGGATTCAACTTCTTCCTGGTTTAGTCTTGGGAAGGTGTATGTGTCCAGGAATTTATCCATTTCTTCCAGATTTTCTAGTTTATTTGCGTAGAGGTCTTTGTAGTATTCCCCGATGGTAGTTTGCATTTCTGTGGGATAGATGGTGATATCCCGTTTATCATTTTTTATGGTGTCTGTTTGATTCTTCTCTCTTTTCTTCTTTATTAGTCTTGCTAGTGGTCTATCAATGTTGTTGATCTTTTCAAAAAACCAGCTCCTGGATTCATTGATTTTTTGAAGGGTTTTTTGTGTCTCTATCTCCTTGAGTTCTGCTCTGATCTTAGTTATTTCTTGACTTCTGCTAGTGTTTGAATGTGTTTGCTCTTGCTTCTCTAGTTATTTTAATTGTGATGTTAGGGTGTCAATTTTAGATCTTTCCTGCTTTCTCTTGTGGGCATTTAGTGCTAGAAATTCCCCTCTACACACTGCTTTAAATGTGTCCCAGAGATTGTGGTATGTTTTGTCTTTTTTCTCATTGGTTTCAAAGAACATCTTTATTTCTGCCTTCATGTCATTATGTACCCAATAGTCATTCAGGAGCAGGTTGTTCAGTTTCCATGTAGTTGAGTGGTTTTGAGTGAGTTTCTTAATCCTGAGTTCTAGTTTGATTGCACTGTGGTCTGAGAGACAGTTTGTTATAATTTCTGTTGGTTTACATTTGCTAAGGAGTGCTTTACTTCCAACTATGCGGTCAGTTTTGGAATAAGTGTGATGTGGTGCTGAGAAGAATGTATATTCTGTTGATTTGGGGTGGAGAGTTCTGTAGATGTCTATTAGGTCCACTTGGTGCAGAGCTGAGTTTAATTCCTGGATATCCTTGTTAACTTCCTGTCTCGTTGATCTGTCTAATGTTGACAGTGGGGTGTTAATGTCTCCCAGTATTATTGTGTGGGAGTCTGAGTCTCTTTGTAGGTTTCTAAGGACTTGCTTTATGAATCTGGCTGCTCCTGTATTGGGTGCATATATATTTAGGATAGTTAGCCCTTCTTGTTGAATTGATCCCTTTATCATTATGTAATGGCCTTGTCTCTTTTGGTCTTTGTTGGTTAAAAGTCTGTTTTATCAGAGATTAAGATTGCAATCCTTTTTCTTGTTTTGTTCTCCATTTGCTTGGTAGATCTTTCTCCATCCCTTTATTTTGAGTCTATGTGTGTCTCTGCGTGTGAGATGGCTCTCCTGAATACAGCACACTGATGGGTCTTGACTTTTTATCCAATTTGCCAGTCTGTGTCTTTTAATTAGAGCATTTATCCCATTTACATTTAATATTGCTATGTGTGAACTTGATCCTGTTATTATGATGTTAGCTGGTTATTTTGCTCGTTAGTTGATGCAGTTTCTTCCTAGCATCGATGGCCTTTACAGTTTGGCATGCTTTTGTAGTGGCTGGTACCGGTTCTTCCTTTCCATGTTTAGTGCTTCCTTCAGGAGCTCTTGTAGAGCAGGCCTGGTGATGACAAAATCTCTCAGCATTTGCTTGTCTATAAAGGATTTTATTTCTCCTTCACTTATAAAGCTTAGTTTGGATGGATATGAAATTCTGGGTTGAAAATTCTTTTCTTTAAGAACGTTGAATATTGGCCCCCACTCTATTCTGGCTTGTAGAGTTTCTACTGAGAGATCCTCTGTTAGTCTGATGGGCTTCCCTTTGTGGGTAACCCGACCTTTCTCTCTGGCTGCCCTTAACATTTTTTCCTTCATTTCAACTTTAGTGAATCTGACAATTATGTGTCTTGGAGTTGCTCTTCTTGAGGAGTATCTTTGTGGCATTCTCTGTATTTCCTGAATTTGAATGTTGGCTTGCCTTGCTAGGTTGGGGAAGTTCTCGTGGATTATATCCTGCAGAGTGTTTTCCAACTTGGTTCCACTCTCCCTGTCACTTTCAGGTACACTAATCAGATGTAGATTTGGTCTTTTCACATAGTCCCATATTTCTTAGAGGCTTTGTTTGTTTCTTTTTACTCTTTTTTCTCAAAACTTCTCTTCCCGCTTCACTTCATTGATTTGATCTTTAATCACTGACACCCTTTCTTGCAGTTGATCAAATTGGCTACTTGAAGGGGTGGCCTGCCCTTCCGCACCTGTGGGTGTTTCTCCTCAGGTGGAATGAGAGACTGAGAAAAGAAATAAGACACAGAGACAAAGTATAGGGAAAGAAAAGTGGGCCTAGGGGACCGGCCCTTAGCATAAGGAGGACCCGTGCTGGCACTGGTCTCTGAGTTCCTTCAGTATTTATTGATCATTGTCTTTACCGTCTCAGAGAGGGGGATGTTTCAGGACAACAGGGTAATAGTGGGGAGAGGATCAGCAGGAAAACATGTGAACAATGGTCTCTGTGTCATAAATAAGTTTAAGAAAAGGTGCTGTGCCTTGATGTGCACATATAGAAACATCTCAGTGCATTAAAGAGCAGTATTGCAGCTAGCATGTCTCACTTCCAGCCTTAAGGCAGTTTTCTCCTATCTCAGTAAATAGAACATACAATTGTGTTTTACACAGAGACGTTCCATTGCCTAGGGACGAGCAGGAGACAGATGCCTTCCTCTTATCTTAACTGCAAAGAGGCCTTCCTCTTTTACTAGTCCTCCTCTGCACAGACCCTTTACGGGTGTCGGACTGGGTTACAGTCAGGTCTTTCCTTTCCCATGAGGCCATATCTCAGGCTGTCACATGGGGAGAAACCTCGGACAATTCCTGGCTTTCCTAGACAGAGGTCCCTGAGGCCTTCCTCAGTGTATTGTGTCCTTGGGTACTTGAGATTAGAGAATGGCATGACTTTCAACAAGCATATTGTCTTTAAGCACTTTTTTGAGACGAGTCTTGCTCTGTCACCCAGGCTGGAGTGCAGGTGGGCTGGATCTCGGCTTCACTGCAAGCCTCCGGGTTCATTAGTCTCCTGCCTCACCCTCCCGAGTAGCTGGGACTACAGGCGCCTGGCCACCTCAGCCTGCCAGTTTTTGTAATTTTAGTAGAGACTGGGTTTCTGCACTGTGGTTAGCCAGGATGGTCTCGGACCTCCTGACTCCTGATCTGCTCCGTCTCTGCCTCCCAAAGTGCTGGGATTACAGGCTTGGAGCCACCAAGCACTCGGCCTTCAAGCAAGCACTTTTTTAACAAAAGCATGTCCCAGCCCTAAATCCAACAAACCTTGTCAACATAGCACATGTGTCTCATGCAGTACAGGGCTAGCTAGGCTTACAGATGAACAGCATCTCAAGGCAGAAGAATTTCTTAGCACACAGAACAAATGGAGTCTCTATGTCTACTTCTTTCTATATACAGACAGTTGCACAGGTCTAATCTCTCTCTTTCATACCATTGAAGTTTATGCATTCACCATGTAGTTCTTGTGCCATGGTTTTCATTCTTCAGGTCATTTAAGAGCTTCTCATACCTAGTTTATCTGAAGCATTCGTCTACTTTCTCAATGTTTTTAGTTTCTTTGCTATGGGTTCAAACTTCATCCTTTAACGCTCCAGAAGTTTGATCATCTGAAGTTTCTTCTCTCAACTTATCAAAGTCATTCTCTGTCCAGCTTTGTTCCATTGCTGGTGAGGAGCTGCATTCCTTGAGGTGGAGAGGCACCTGATTTTTAGAATCTTCTAGCTTTCTGCTCTGTTTTCCCATCTTTGTAGTTTTTCCATCTACCTTTGGTCTTGATGATGGTGGATGCATAGATGGGGTTTTGTGTGGATGTCCTTCTGTTTGTTAGCTTTCCTTCTAGCTGTAGCCAGGACCCCTCAGCTGCAGGTCTCTTTGGAGTTTGCTGGAGGTCCACTCAGACCCTGTTTAGTTTGCCTGCATCAGCAACAGAGCGTAGAACAGCAAATACTGCTGAACAGCAAATGTTACAAATTGATCATTCCTCTGAATCTTCAATTCTCAGAGGGGTACTGCCATGTGAGGTGTCAGTCTGCCCTCACCAGGGGATGCCTCCTGCTAGGCTAATACTCTAGGGTTCAGGGAACTCCACTTGAGGCAGCCCTCCCGGCTCTCAGATCTCAGACTCCATGCTAGGAGAACCACTACTCTCTTTCAAGCCAAGCCAGACAGGGACATTTAAGTCTACAGGGTTTTCTGCTGCCTTTTGTTCAGCTTATGCCCTGGCTCCCCAGAGGTGGAATTCCACAGAGGCAGGCAGGCCTCCTGAGCTGCAGTGGGCCCCACCCAGCCTTGAGCTTCCCAGTCTCTTTGTTTACCTACTCAAGCCTCACAGCCATGCCCTCCCCAACCTCGCTGCCACTTCTACAGTTGGATCTCAGATTGCTGTGCTGGTAGAGGAGCCAGAGGCTCTGGCGGCGGGACCCTCCGAGCTTGTGGGCGTGGATAATTCCCAGTGTGCCATTGGCTAAGATCATTGGAAAAGGGCAGGCATTAGGTGGGAGGACCCCATTTTCCAGGTGCCAGCTCTGTCACAGCTTCCCATTGGCTAGAAAGTGACTTCCCATCCTCATGCCTCCCCGGATGAGGCCATGCCTCGCCCTGCTTTGGCTCACACTCCTGGTGGGCTGCACAAACTGTCCTTCCTGGCACCCACTGGGTCCGGGAGCAAGACTCTGTGAGATGCACCCCAGCCCCAGTTGGAAATGCAGAAATCATCCTCCCATCTTCAAGGGCCATTCATGCTGGAAGCTGTAGACTGAGCTTGTTCCTATCTCACTACCTTGAACCGCAGAAAGAACTGACTGACAGGCTTCCCTTCCTGCCCAATTCAGGAGTCTTGCATTCTCACCCCAGGACCCCTGGGTGAGACCGCACCTCGGCTATTCCCACTGTGTCCTGTTGCCTGTTCTTCTCAAGGTGCTTGTCTGCCCAGGTCAGAGCAGCCTCACAGCCCATCCTCAAGGGACCCACCTGACCCCTTCTCCACTCACGGGAATCCTCACTGGGATCTCGTGCTCTCCTCCGAGGGCCTTGCCCAGGGTCCCCAGAATATTTCTGGAGCTCTGCCTTCCTCTCCTCCAGGTGCAGCCCCTTTTCTCAGCTCTATACACCAGGGGAACCTGGAGGGCCAGAGCAGCCCATTCTCTTTGTAGATCCCAGGAACATCAGCCCATCTCTGACCTTTGGAATATGGCTATGATGCTTGAGACCTTTCCCCCTGTCATCAGCAGTAAAGCAGCTGCATTCTCCCCAAGTTCTACTGAGGCATTCTGGTGAATAGCAGCAAGGCACAGCTGGGAGCCTCTGCTGCTCTGGACTCCAAAGAGGCACCTGACTGCTGCAGGCGACCTTGCTTCATTTGCAGGAGGAAGACCTGACTCCCCTCTGGTTCCCTCCTAGGGTTCCAGGCTGATGGGAATCCCTGGGAGAGGTCTCTGGGGCAGGGCCTTCCTTTCCAGGCTCCTGGCCCAGCCTGAAAGCTGACAAGGCTGCACCTGGGATGTATAAGTTTGTTTCTGTCTGAGTCAGGTCACTTTTGACACTTGTGCAGGGGCTGTCCTTTTTTCCACAAGGATCTGAGGAGGCCCCTCGATGGATAGCGCCTGGATGCTGTGGGAGGTGCTTGCAGCACCCCAAAGTGTGTGTCTTGGTAATTCACTGCAGGCTGCATGACAGAGGAACTAAGGGAAAGAGCAAAAGCCAAGCCAGGAGTGGGCTAGAGATGCTAGTGGGCTGGAATAAGGGAGGAGGAAAGAGGTGGCAGCAGGGCAGGGCCAGGTTCTCTGGCCTCACAAAGCCATGTCCCTGAACAGCTACAGCCTATGCCTGAGACCCTGGGGGACTGGGGCCTGATATGACCTCAGAGTCTTCAAGGCCGCCTGCGGGTGTGCCCTGGTCTGCATGAGGTTCCACTGGCTGCCCCCGCCCCAGGAGCACAGAGTCAGTCCAGTGCGGAGTCCTGGGGAGGGAGCACAGGTGGCATGCATCCATCCTGAATGCAGAGACAAGGGACAGGTCACTGGGAAGCAGCCTTGGTGTGAGGCCAGGGGAAGGGATGCTCTCTGAAAATTGTGCATTTCTGTCTCCTCGCTCGTCACAGCCTCGTGGAACAGGGAGGACTGGGCTTTTCAGGAGGGAATGAGGGAGAACGGAGTCTGGTCCAAAGTCCTTGTCATCCAAGAGACGCCAAATCTCCTCCTGCAAGCCAGAGAAATGTCTTGGGGCATGGAAGTCAAAACAGGGCCCACCAGCCTGCCCAGCACCTCCCTGTGGAAGGAGAAGGTGCACATTGATTCTCAGTCAGAAAAATCCTGCCATGTCCAGTGCTGAGGAGCGTCATGAGGCCCTGGGGGGGAGACTCTGGGTCACGTTTTCAGGGAAGATTCTGGCACATGTGACCCCCCAACACGCAGCGCCTTCCTGTCCCTCCTCTCCCCTTGATTCATTCAAAAATCTTTACTGAGTGCCTGGGATGTGCCATCTACTATTCTCAGTGCTACTGAGGAAGACAAACAGAAAGCAAAGAATCTGGAAAATGAACTCAACAGAGTACACGTGGCTCAGCACTGCAGCCCAGGTCAGAAAAAAATGACTATGCAGAATGAAATGTGCAGAGTGATCTTAATAATCCATGGGGAAAATGACAGATATCCCATGTCCTTTAATCACTTTTTGTTGAATATGAAGAACTCTCTCACTGCTGAATAAAAACAGACAGGTAAGTGGAAAACATTAGTAAAACTAATATTTATAAAGTGCAACGTAATTCAAAACACTGAGAATCCAGGGCACAGCACCACAGAGGCAGCCGCTGTCTTCTCCCCTTGGAGAATTCTCCTACTTTCTTTAAGTTTGGGTGGGCCTGGGAGTCTGCAGGAGTTTGTTCATCTTGGGTTGGGGGTGCATAGGGAGTTGGTAGGGCACCTGTGGCCACATCCCTGGCCTCTGGGATCAGGAGGAGACAGTGGGGCCAGGACCCACCACCAGGTTTGTGCCTCAGGTGATCCCTCTCCCTCCTTTGGATGTGGAGTTTGGGAGAAGGTTTGGGGCCCTTGCCCATCCCCATTGGCTCCTCTAGGGAAGATGCATGTGTGGGACCTGCAGGTGGCCCTGTGCAGGAAGGGATCCCAGAACCCACACAGGTCCATGTAGAGCAAGGACTGCAGGAACCCTGGACCTCCTCACAGCTCCCAGAGCCTGGGGTTGGGGACCCACCTGGAGGCAAATGCATGGAGCTTTGGCAAAGGCAGGGCTGTGGGAAGGAAAGGATGCAGGATTCCCTGGAAGCTCCAGGGCCAGAGGAACGTGAGAGTAGGGGAGACATCACAGGGAGAAAGGTCCAGCGCTCCCTCCATGCCCTGAGGTCCCAGCGGGTTTTCCTCTCTCCCACCTCCTCCCTGGGCTCTTGCATCTGGGAGTCAGGGCTGGCTCAGCAGGAGCCCTGTGGGGAGTAGGAAGGATGTAGGGCCTCAGGATCTTGAGTTCAACTTTTCATATCAACCTCAAATGAGGGATTTTACCAAGTGCCCTCCTGTCCACAGATCCCATGTCTTCTTGCTGAACTCCTGGGAGATGTGTCCTGCCAGGGATATGGGACATTTTACTTTTCTCTGCTGTGGGGACAGCTCATCCTGGAGAGCTGTGACTTTCTAGGTGGTCACACACAAATGCACACAGACATACCATGTGGTCATTGCAGCAATACCCACTGGGCCTGGGGCTCTCCTATAGCTCACAGCTGATAAAAGCCTCCTTTATGCTCATCTGGGACCTGGGGCCATTGGCCCCCTTCTGTCTCATTTCACCCAGAATTTGTCCTAGTCCCTGCCAAAGTGCTGCTCATTTTAATGCTTTGTAATAAAGTTCCACAGTGAGAGGCTTGTGCAAGACCTGGGGTCCAGAGCATCAGGTCTAACGTTTACTATGTTTATTTTCACTGCACAATCTGTTATTCCAAATAAATTTTACAAATAAAATAGAAATACATGAACTGCCAGCATTACTCTAATACCAAAACCAGACAAGGGCACAACCAAAAAAGAAAATTACAGGCCAATATCCCTGATCAACACACATGCCAATATCCTCTAAAAATACTAGCTATCCGAAATCAGTAACACATTAAAAAGATCATTTACACTCATCAAGTAAGACTCATTTCAGTGGTGCAAGGATGGTTCAACATACGAAAATAAATAAATGTGATTTATCATGTTAGCAGAACCAAGAACTGAATTTATATGATCATTTCAATAGATGCTGAAAAATCATTCAATAAAATCCAACAATTCTTTAAGATAAAAACTTTCCACAAAGTGGGTATAGAGGAACACAATTCAAAATAATGAATGGCGTTTTTCACAGACCCACAACCAACATCATACTGAATGAGGAGAAATTGAAAGCCTTTCTTCTGAAATCTGGAACAAGACCAGGATGTTCACTTTCACCACTGTTTTTCAACATAATACCGGAAGTCCTGGGCAGAGCAATAAGCCAAGAGAAAGAAATAAAGGGCATCCAAGTTGGAAAGGAAGAAGTCAAATTAACCTTGTACGCAGATGATATGATCTTATATTTATAAAAACCTAAAGACTTTAACAAAAAGTGTGTTTCAGTAAAATTGTAGGATACAAAGTCAACGTACAAAAATTAATAGCATTCATATATGCCAACAGCAAACAATCTTAAAGATTGTTAAAGAAATCAAGAAATCACTTCCATTATCAACAGCGACAAAGAATATAAAATACCTAGGAATTCATTTAACCACAGATGTGAAAGATTAATACAAGGAAAACTATAAAACACTGGTGAAAGAAATTTAAGAGGATATGAGAAAAAACGGAAGGCTATTTTATGCTCATAGATAGGAAGAATTCATGTCATTAAAAATGAAAATGCTACCCAAAGCAACTTACAGATTCAGTGCAATTCCTATCAAAATACTAATGGCATTCTTCACAGAAATAGCAAAAATAATTCTACAATTTTTATGTGGAACCTCAGCAGACCATGAATAGCCAAAGCCATCCTGACCAAAAAGAACAAAACTAGAGGCGTCATACTACCTGACTTCCAAATACAATACAAACCTATAGTAACCCAATCAGCATGGTACTGGCATAAAAATAGACATATAAACCAATGGAACAGAATAGCAGATTCAGATATAAATTCACCCATTTGCAGCCAACTCATTTTTGACAAAGGCAGTAAGCCTGTATACAACTGGGAAATGACAGTCTCATCCATCAGTGGTGCTGGAAAATCTGGATAGCCATGTACAGAATGGAAGTCGATCCCTATCTTTCACTGTATACAAAAATCAAGTAAAAGTGGTTTAAAGTCTTGAGCCAGCGCGGTGGCTCACTACCTGTAATGCCACCACTTCGGGAGGCTGAGGTGGACAGATCATGAGGTCAGAAGATCGAGACCATCCTGGCCAACATAGTGAAACCCCGTCTCTACTAAAAATACAAAAATTAGCTGGGCATGGCAGCACGTGCTCGTAGTCCTAGCTACTCGGGAGGCTGAGGCAGGAGAACTGCTTGAACCCGGGAGGTGGAGATTGCAGTGAGCCAAGATCGCGCCACTGCACTCCAGCCTGGTGACAGAGCGAGATTCCATCTAAAAAATAATAATAAAAAAAAAAGCAAAGTGGTTTAAAGTCTTAAATCTAAGACCTGAAATTATGAAGCCAGAAGAAAAACCTGAAAAATTACTCCAAAACATTGATGGGGCAAAGATATTCTGTGTAAGACTAAGACCTGAAATTATGAAACCAGGAGAAAAACTTGAAAAAATGCTCCAGAACATTGGTTTGGGGCAGATATTTTGTGTAAGGCCTCAAAAGCGTAGGCAATCAAAGCAAAAATAGACAAATGGGATTACATCAAGGTAAACAGCTTCTTCTGCACAGCAAGGGAAACAATCAAAGTGAAGAGATGACCCACAGAATGGGAGAACATTCTTACAAGCTACCCAACTGGCAAGAGACTAATAACTAGAATATGCAAGAAGCTCAAACAAGTCAATGGGAAAAAAATCAAATGATCCCATTTCTAAACAGGCAAAAGTTCTGAATAGACAGTTTTCAAAAGATGGCACACAAATGGCCAACAGATAGATGAAAAAATGCTCAATATCACTAATCATCAGAGAAAGGCAAATCAAAACCACAATGACATATCATCTTATCCCAGTTAGAATGGCTTTTATCAAAATGACAAGAAATAACAGATGCCCGTGAGTATATGGAGAAAGGGGGACTCTTGTACATTGTTTATGGGAATGTAAATTAATTAGTGTAGCCCCTATAGAAACTGCATGGAGGTTCTCCAATAAACTAAAATTACCATATGATCCAGCAATCCCATTACTGGGCATATATCCAAGAGAAAGAAAATCAGTATATCAAACAGATGTCCTCACGACCATGTTTATTGCAGTACTATTTACAATATCCAAAACATGAAATCAACGTAAGTGTCCATGAATGGATGAATGGATACAGAAAATGTGGTACATATATCTATATAATGAAATTAAATTCAACCATTAAAAGTGAAATTTTGTCATTTTCAGCCATATGGATGGAACTGGAGGTCATTATGTTCAAATAATCATTATGTAAAACAATGTCATTATGTAAAATAATCCAAGCACAGAAAGACAAATAACGCATGTTCTCACTTATACGTGGGAGCTTAAAAAGTGGATATCATGATGATAGAGAATAGAGTGGTGGTTACCAGAGGTGGGAAAGAGTTGGGTGCGAGGGGTGGGTGAACAGAGGTTGGTTAATGGGTACAAATATACACTTAGAAGAAGTAAGAACTGGAGTTTGATAGATCAGTAGGGATACTATAGTTGACATTAAGTGCGCATTTCAAAATAGCTAGAAGAGAATAATTGGAATGTTCCCAGTGTAAAGAAAAGAAATATTTAAGGTGGCAGATATTCAAATTATTTTGATTTGATTATATAAATGTATCAAATGGTCACATGTATCTCAAAAGTATGTACAACTACTATGTATCAACAAAAATAAATTAATTAAAAAACAAAAAAGAATTAGACTAGCTCAGCCTAGTGCCGTGGTTGCCAAAGTTCAGTCCCCAGGCCAGCAGCACCGGCTTCCCCTGGGAACTCATGAGAAATCCAGCTTCTCAGCCCCACCCGATACCAACTGATTCCGAAGCTCAGGGGGTGGGCCTAGCATCTGTGTTTCAACAAGCCCCCAGGTGAAGCTGATGTGGCTCACGTTTGAGAACCGCTGGTTGGGTTGAAGCAGGGCTGTAGGAAATAGACTCCCACTGGCTTGATCTTCCTTTGGGAACAGCTGGGGAGAACCTCCGCCCTGGTCAGCTGGAGCCTCTGCTGTTGGTTGTGCACCCCATCTTGTTGATCTGGTTGCACTGTTGACCTTGAACACAATACTCCGGCTCAATTGAGTTTCTGGTCACTCTCACATTCAGTGACTTTTTAATGCGTGTGGGTGGCAGGTGAGGCAGTGCTGACCAGCTGAGGGCAGCCGCAGTCTGTGGCCCTCTTTGGATTCCCCCTGCCCCTGCCCCTTGACCATCCCAGCTGCCTGGAAAGGACCAGATACATTGGGGGTAGGAGGGGGGTAAGTGACTGAGCAGGTGTCAAGTGCACAGAACTTTTCTCTCCTCGTCCCTCCTAGAATGTCCATATCCTCATCCTGGAACCTGTGAATATGTTAGTTTAGATTCAGAAGGAATTTTATAGGTGTGATTAAATTAAGGATCTTGAGATGGAGGTTATCTTGGGTTATCCAGGGAACCCAGTGTAGTCACAGGGATCCTTGTAAGGGGAGAGAGAGAGGAAGGAAGAGGCTGCACTGCGGGCTCTCGACAGGGTGATGGTGCCACGAGATGGGGAGCGGTGATGTGCCCTAGAAGGTGGAAAAGACAAGGAAACAATTTGCCCCAGACTCTCTAGAAGGAACGCAGTCCTGAGGACCCACTGTAGACTCTTACCCGTAAGACAACTGCAAGAGGATGAATGTGTGTTGTTTTAAAGCACTGAGCTTATGATATTTTGAATAAATGTGCATTTATTCACATTTATAATAAAAACTGTCAAATAAACATGTGTTGCTTAAGGGCACTGAGTTTGTGGTATTTTGTTCCAGCAGTAACAGGAGACCGACGCATGGTCTTTCTGGACTTTTAAGGAACCTGCTTAGTTTCTTCCCAAGTCAGAGGCTTCACACATGCTGCCCCCATGGCCCAAGCCACCCTCTCTTCCCTCCCCACCTGTCCCTTCAGCTGGGTAATCTCCCTCAGCTCTCTGGCCTTGACCTACCTGATTCTCCTTGGCCCTACCTAGACAGGCCAGGTCTTCATTCATCACCCGTCAACCCCTGCCCGTTGACATCCTTTACCTTCGCACAAGTTTGTCCAACCCTCCGCCTGCAGGCTGAATGTGGCCCAGCATAAATTTGTAAACTTACTTAAAACATTATGGTATTTTTTGCTATATATTTTCAGCTCATCAGCTATCATTAGTGTAAGTTTGTTGTTGTTGTTGTTGTTGTTGGGATGGAGTCTCACTCTGGCGCCCAGGTTGAAGTGCAGTGGCACCATCCCAGCTCACTGTAACCTCCGCCTCCCGGATTCAAGCGATTCTGCGTCCTCAGCCTCCCGAGTAGCTGGAATTACAGGCATGAATCACTGTGCCCAGCTCATTTTTGTATTTTTAATAGAGACAGTATTTCACTGTGTTGGACAGGCTAGTTGCAAACTCCTGACCTCAGGTGATCCACCCATATTGGCCTCCCAAAGTGCTGGAATTACAGGCATGAGCCACTGTGTCCGGCCGGTGTTCATTTTTTTTATGTGTGTCCCAAGACAATTCTTCCAATGTAACCCAGGGAATCCAAAAGATTGGACACCCCTGCTTAGCATATCCTGGGTCTCCCTCACTCCCCGCAATCCCTCACTGTCCCCCAGGGCCTCCAGCTGCAGCAGCTCTCTGTCCTGCAGCCATTTACCTCATGCTCCTCCCTGACTGCTGGACTGCGGCTCTGTGGGGTCAGGGCCAGGCCCAGATATGGCTCAATGGACGCTCAATAGAATGGCTGGATGTTGGAGGTGTGAGGACAGCCAGCTCCACTTTACCCCACAGCTGTCTCCTGAGGCAGCCTTTCTGTACCCCCTGGCTCCTCCTCCTGTCATTCATTCATTCAACTCATTCATTCAACTCCTGTCATTCACTCATCCAACAAACATTTATAGAGCACCTAACCTGTGCCAGGCTCTGACTTTCAGTCAGGATGGAAGACAGCGTCCTTACATGGACACTTGGATGACTAAGGAAGGAACTTAGTAGGTGCCAAAGTGACCCTAAGATAGGTGGCCTGAGGCCAGCAGGTGTCCTGCGAAAACAATGGCAAAGACTCAGGTTCCCAAACTGGGAGTCATATTATTGGTCTGCAGTACAAAATCACTGACAAAACACACCTGTGCCCATGAGCCAAGCATGCAGAGGGCCAAAGGTGTCCGCTGGCATTTCTTCAAAGAGGCAGTTTTGTGTGAGCGCTGAGCATGCGCACTTGTGGACCCCTGTCCTAGGCGAGGACCATGCCTGAGTTCTTCTGCTAGGAGATCCACTCTGTCTCCCAAATCACTCACCAGAGGCTCTGCCCTCTGCCCAGGCTCATAAAGATTTGAGAGCTCAGCCAGGTGCAGTGGCTCACGCCTGTAATCCCAGAACTTTGGGAGGCCGAGGCAGGGGGATCACGAGGTCAGGAGTTCCAGACCAGCATGACCAATATGGTGAAACCTCGTCTCTACTAAAAATACAAAAATTAACCGGGCGCAGTAGTGCGCACCTGTAGTCCCAGCTACTCAGGAGGCTGAGGCAGAAGAATCACTTGAACCTGGGAGGCGAAGGTTGCAGTGAGCCGAGATCATGCCACAGCACTCCAGCCTGGGCAACAGAGCGAGACTCCGTCTCAAAAAAAAAGCAAGCAAACAAACAAAAAAGATTTGCGAGCTCAGAGACAGAGGAAATGCCATGTGTCTTCCCCTTCCGAGTCCCATGGGGCCAGAGCACGCCTTCCGCTGCCTTGGCAATGACAGACAAGCTGGGGTCCTTCCCCATCGCCAGCTCTGCAGCACTGCCCTCCTGGGAACCACATTCGGTCATTCTGTGGAGTTTTCACGATGGGTTTCATCATCAGATTCGTTTCCTCCATGGGACTAGACTCTTCAGCAAGTCACATTACGTCTCCGGACCTCAGCTTCCCCTCCTGTGAAACAACAGGGTGGGACTTAAGGGCCCTTCCTGTTTTCTCTGACAGTCTGAATCTGTCTTGTGCACGTACATAGCCCAGCAATAGTGTCAAAGAGCTTTAATTGTGGGATGGAAAGAAAGGAACCTGTGGGATTTGAGGAGGGGACAGGTACCGCCAAATGCAGATGATTATTCTGAGGGCATCCTTGACAGGCCAGATACTGTACTCTGAGTTTATCTGCAGCCGCTTGTTGTCTGGCAAGTCCAGGGATGCTGTGGGTCTCCAGTTGGTTCTATCTGAGCTGCTACTGGGGTGGCAGCTCTCAGAAGTGTGGGACAGGATGCAGGCGATGGGGAGGGACCGGAATCGCATATTCCCTGCAGGACATAGCGCACGACGGTGGTCTGGGGTAGGATGAAGTGTACGTGCTCTGCTTCAGGCCAGCCTTGGGTGTGAGCCATCTCTGCTTAAGTTGTTCATAGAGTCCATAGTTTGTAGGGGGAGCTGCAAGAGAAACCAGGGTCCCGTTGAATGGGGCTTAGAGAAGGAGTCTTGCTCTAAATGGCCACGAGACTGGGCAGCAGGGGCCCTGGAGATTTTCCCAGGCTGCTCTGTCAGGCACCAAGGCCGGCAGAGCACCAGAGGGAAAAAGTCTTGCGGAGAGCATTGGTTCAATCAGTCCCTGGCGGTCTCAAGGTGCACCTGCATCCCAAGTGCTCAGGGGAGACCAGGCTCTGCCACGGGGGCCCTGGAGAAGTCAGCCCCCATGGTGAGGTTGTGCGTGGCCTCGCTGGTCCTGAGTAATTGTCCCACCCCTGTCGGGAAGGAAGCTGTGTGCATGGAGAGTGATGTTGAGAAGAATCCCATGCAAAAGTAATGCAGAGTGACCAGCAGCTCATCCTCTGACCTATGTCCCTTTGCATCAAAAGGTAGGACCACAAAGAGATGGCACTGCTTTGTGTCCTCATTAGGGTGGATGTGGCTTGAAATGTAAATCAGATCAAGGCACTCTCCTGCAAAAATGCATTCCAGGTCTTGGGATTGTGGGTAGGACAAATTTCATTCCCTTCACTGTGCCCTATGAGCCCCTACATGGCCCTCCTCCATTCCTGCCGTAGACCTTTTTCACTTTCTGTTCCTTCCTCTGGAATGCCCTCCCCATCGATCCCTGTATGGCTCCCTTCTTCCCAACTCAACTATCTCCTCAACAAAGACCATCCCTCACTTTTCCAAGGAGGAATGTGTGAACCAAAGGAGGCTCACAAATTCACCACCTCACTTTCTATCCATTACCTGTTTTCTCTCCATAGCACACATTCCTGTCTAAAATTATCTATGTGATCTTAAGTGTTCTTACTTTTTAGTGGTGTCTTACCTGTTTCCCCACTGGAATGTCAACTCCCCGAGGCCAGAAATTCCTCAGTGTTTGTTACCATTGCAGCAAGGAGCACTACCTGGGAAATATTGTCACTATTCATGTAGTAAATACGACTGGGAGGAAGGATGCGTGGATGCGCTCCCTGCCACCTGTGCTCTAAGCATGCCATCAAGGGGCACAGGTGATGGCTTCATTACACAGCCAAGATTATCCCGTATCAAGGGGAGAGCACAGGAGGCAGCCCTGAGGGGACAATAGGACTCAGCCCCGACTGTGTCATCCACTGCTCTCCTGGAGCCAGGGCCACCTGTGTGGCTCCTTCTGCATAAGGCAGGTATAGCTGCATTGGTCTGTGCACCTTTACAGACCAATTCAGAGGAAAACCCTGAATTATAAAAATACCAAGAAGGGGGAAGTCAGACTTCTCTGGCAGCCACAGCAACTTCTGTCCATTCCAGGTGCGGAGTGGAGGCAGCCCCGGGTTGTAACCATGCCGGTTGTAATGGTCGTCATAGGTGCTGATCAGGTAGCGATGTGGGGGTTCCTGGTGGTGGGTGATCAGGTGTTTGTAGGGGAGCCCCTGGAAGGACAGACACAGTGGGCTCATTACTGATAGGAGCAAGGCATCTGCCTGGCCATGGTGGAGACAGGAGCTGCCACATGTAGGGGTCTTTGGCGCCAATGGAGAGAGTGGGCATCCATGGGCTGGCAAAAGGTCTTCAGAAACACACTTGTTTATCCCACTCTGAGGCATCCCACTTTCAAACACATCCCAGCTAGCTGCAGTCAGTTCTCTGTATGGCCGGTCCCATGCCAAGTCAATTCATTCCTAGAATGAGCTACGTTGGCACATTAAAATGAAAGCCAGGACATCCTGCTGAATGAGAAGAGTCAGTACCACCTCACTTGTGATCTGAAATTGCAGCCTATTTGTCTCAAGTCTCATGCATCCAAGCCTGTTCCTAAGGGCAAGGAAAAGATGGTGAAAGCCAGCCTGACGTGTGTGCCTTATATTTCAGTCTGTTACTGTGGGAAGAATCAGAGAACACCCTATAAATTATCTTCTCTTGCACACGATTTACTGCTCGCTCAGTTGGAAACTAGGGGAGTGATTTCTTTGGTGAGGAGTAATTTACAGGGAGAAGAAAGCCATGTTCTCCTTACTCTGCGATGTCTGCCTGATTCAGTGCTTTTCCTAAGAAAATCCTCTTGGGCCCAGAAGGGAATCCTGGGGAACTGTACTGATTTACTAGAGGGGATAATGTTGATTTCCATGCTTGTCCTCTTGTCTGGAGCAGACAGGGAGGCCTGTGTCTGCTATGGTCTGGAAATGCCAGCTGCACCCAATATTTCAAGTGGTGGTCCCATAAATAAGTCAGATCACAATGCCAGAGGAAGACAAGGGGGGTGGGCACAGACATTAAGCAGGATTCCCAAGATCCACATCGCCAGGTACCCCATAGTGTATTTCCAGTGCTGAAGTGACTTGGAGGGTTTCCCATCAACAGAGGGAAGTGCAGAAGCAGCCTCGTGGCTTGGGAGGGAGAGACGCCAGGAGGAATTTTCTCGTAGTTTCTCTTGATTTGGGGTGTGGTCCTGCTGTCTTTATTGGGTGCCTGGGATTTTTCCTTATTTGGGAAAGTGACAGACACAGAGACAACTACCTTTGAAAGAAGAGCTTGTTACTTACAGTTCTCAAGAGGAAGAGTACGCCACGCCCTGCAGGGCCACATAAGGAAGCACCAGTGTTGGTCGTTGGTCGGGAGGCGGAAGGAACGAGCGGGGAGCAGGGCCCAGAGCCTTTACTGTGGTTTCCATGGGAACCATTGGGTGAGGCAAGTTTAGGGTGGACAAGTTTAGGACTGGATGTGTGAATAGTTTGTGGGCTCTGGGCCCTAGAGGTGGTCTCTACTATCTACTACTTAGCCCTGGGGTGATTTAAGGCAGAGGAAACATTGGCTTGGTGTGTGAGAATCAGATAAAGGAGGCGGTTGGGGATATGAGCTTTGGAATCGTTTTTGCCTAAGAAGGAAGAGCAAGTGGGAGTGGAGAGTGGGAGATGGAGAAGGAAGCTGTCCTAGGAGAAGGAGGGCATCATGAAGGAAACAGAAGAGCTGACAGAGTTGAAGCAGCCGTGTGGTAGCAGGGTTATGTTCAGAGCCCCATCCCACAAGCAGGCAATTTGAACAGAAACATTAGACATAAATATTCAGGACTGGGCACAGTGGCTCATGCCTGTAATCCCAGCACTTTGGGAGGCCAAAGTGGGCAGATCACTTGAGACCAGGAGTTCAGGACCAGCCTGACCAACATAGCAAAACCCTGTCTCTACTAAAAATGCAAAAAAAAATTAGCTGGGTGTGATGGCACACACCTGTAATCCCAGCTACTCGGGAGGCTGAGGCAGGAGAATTGTTCCAACCCAGGAGGCCAAGGTTGCAGTGAGCCAAGATCGCACCACTGCACTCTAGCCTGGGTGACAGAGCGAGACTCTGTCTCAAAATAAAGAAAAGAAAAGAAGAGGAGAGGAGAGGAGAGGAGAGGAGAGAAGAGAAGAGAAGAAAGGAAAAGAAAAGAAGAAATGAATATTCAATTGTCTGTTCTTTTGGAGAGGACAGTGCAGGGTGTGGGTGGGGTGGGGGCGGGGGTTCTTAATTTTAACTAGATTGTATGTTAAACTCTTGGTCAGAGCTTGTAATGGGTCCAAAGGTCTTTCAGAAAAGCTCTCTAAATGCTCTACAATGTACTGAGAACTACGGTCAATACCTCACACACATGGATGGTTGGAGACCGAGAGCCCCCGATCCTGGCTTCTAACTTTGACTTGTTTATGTTAAAATTCACTTGTGTCTTTGGTGCCCACTACCGGTGAAGCTCAGCAGCCCCAGAGCATCAGCTTGCTTGGGGATGTCAGCGTGGTCTGAGGATGAGGGAGTGGCCTGGGGTTGCCAGCACAGAGCTGAAAATCTGTTGCTGCTTATCCTAACGTGGATCCCTAAATGCAGTATGCAAATAGGTGACTCTGGCAGATGACGAATGGAATCTGAGGACATTCTTTGCCTGAGTTGCAGAGCAGCAATTTGCTTCATCCCTTACCATTAAGCCACACAGCTTTGAAAAAGACACTTGACACCTCCGGCCGCTGAGCTGAATGGTCTCTTGGGTCCCTCCAAACACTAAAATGCCCCAATTCCAAAAGATGTCCACGACCTTATTCCGTGCCTCTCTGCTGCCACCCTGAGCTGAAGCAGGTGTAGTAGGGTCAGGTGCGGTGGGAGCGGGGAGACAGAAATCACTTATGAGAACAGCAGGCTGGCAAAAGAAACAAGTCAAGGGAACTCCCAGAGTGTGGTGGGGACAGAGCACAGCTGCGCACCCAGTGGGTGAGCACCTACAAGCTCACTCTCCCCAGGCTGTGCCGGCTGGGAGCTGCCCACAGCAGTTACTGTAGGAGACCGCTTTCCCTGCTGTTCCTGGAAGCGCCAGGATCTCTGAGCCTCTGGCACACCAAGTTAATAATTGTCTCCTATATACTCACCGGGGGGATTGCTAAAGGTAATAATAGTCTCAAATGCCCCTCCTTGGGTGTGGGGGGCATGTTCTGAGGTTGCAATGCCCTGCTTTCTGCTTCCAACCCCTGGAACACCATGATTCCCACAGACAAGTGCCCAGTCAATACAACATGTGAATGGTGCTTGACTTTTCACACAAAAGAACAGGAAGCTGCAGCACGGATAATACACAACACTGTTTGTCCAAATACATCACTGCTAGCTGCTTTTGCAGTGCCTTATGTGATTCCCGACTAGATGCATCATTTACCTTTTTGTTGCTGTTTCTCACATTCTTTGCCCATATTCTGTTGGAAGAGTGTGATCCAGGTGCTGGGATATAGGTTGGAGGGAATGCTACCAGTTTGAGATTAAACAGATCATCAGCCCACACAGGTAATTATGGGTTAGTGCTATCTGCAGCCCCTGGGCTGGGAGGGTATTAATGAGACTACTCCTGTTTTGCCCAAGAGGATAATAAACCTATAAGAACCTGGCTGGTGTCCCCTGAGCTGTGGGTGGGGTCCAGGCCTGAGTGTCCCAGCCGCCACTCCCTCTTACCTCAACTTTCCTTTTCCCGTACCACCTGGAGATCTGGTCCGGTCTGTGGTCTGGGAAAGGGATGTATTCTTTTCCGTAAATGGATTGGGGTGTCTTGTCAGTGTCTCTGGTGAACTGGAAAAGACCAAATATTCAGGAAAACCTCTGAGATGCCACTTCTCAAACTTCTGCTGGGTCCCCTTACCTCCTGGGCCATCAGAAGATGGGTCAGGAAAAGGTAAATACAAACCCCAGGACATCCTGCCCAACACAGGAAAAGAGCTTGCTCGGGGACAGGGAGCCTGCCATGTGTCACCCCTGGGAAGAGCTGTCATTGTCTCCCCTGGCCACCTTCTCATCATCCGCACCTGTGTCCTTTCTCATCTTCTCTCTCCCTGCTCTTGTCTCCTTTTTGCCTCCTCCTTTTTTTTTTTTTTTTTTGGACACGGAGTCTCGCTCTGTCACCAGGCTGGAGTGCACTGGTGCAATCTCGGCTCACTGCAACCTCCATCTCCCAGGTTCAAGCGATTCTCCTCTCTCAGCCTTGGAGTAGCTGGGATTACAGGCACGCGCCGCCGTGCCCAGCTAATTTTTGTATTTTCAGCAGAGACAGGGTTTTGCCATGTTGGCCAGGACGGTCTCGATCTCTCAACCTTGTGATCTGCCCGCCTCGGCCTCCCAAAGTGCTGGGATTACAGGTATGAGCCACTGTGCCCAGTCCTCCCTTTCTTTCTCTTCTTCGTTCCTCACTCTTTCCAACTCTCTCACTTTTTAAATTACATTTTGTTCTCTAATTAGTTTTCTTAACGTTTAATATGGTAAAATATATTCAACATAAAATTCATTTACCATTTTAGCCATTTTCAACTCTACAGTTCAGTGACATTCACACTGTTGTGCAACTATCACCACCATCCATCTCTAGAACTCTACTTACCTTGCAAAACTGAAACTCCGTGACCGTTAAGCACCAACTCTCCATTCTCCTCTCCCTGCAGCCCCCGGCAACCATCATTCTACTTTCTCTGCATGACCTTGCCTGTTACAGGCACCCTATGTAAGTAGAATCATACAATGTTTGTCCTTTTGTGTCTTAGCTCACTTAGTATAATGTCTTCAAAATTCATCCATTTGATAGCATGTGTCAGAATCTTCTTCCTTTTTAAGGTCTGATTATATTCCATGGTATACTTACACATTTTGTTTATCCTTTCATCCATCAGTGGGCATTTGGGTTGCATCCACCTTATGGCTACTGTGAACAGTTACTATTAATGTGAATGTACAAATATCTTGTTGAGTCCCTGCATTCGATTCTTTTGGGCATACAACCAGAAGCGTAATTGCCGGATCATATGGTAATTCTATGTCTAATTTTTTGGGAGAACTGCCATATTAGTTTTCCACAGTGGCAGTATCATTTAGGGTCCAAGGGTTCCCATTTCTTCATATCCTCACCAACACTTGTTATTTTCTGTTTTTTGATACTAGCCGTATTAAAGGGTGAAGTGGTATCTCATTGTAGTTTTGATTTGGACTTCCCTAATAATCAGTGAGGTTGACTATGTTTATGTGTTTATTGGCCATTTGTACATCTTCTTTGGAGAAATATCTATTCAGCTCCTTTGTCATTTTTTAATCAGGTTGCTTGTCTTTGGTTATTGTTGAGTTATAGAAGTCCTTTACATATTCCGGATATTAGTCCCTTATCAGATATGTGATTTGCAAATATTCTCTCCCACTCCACTGGTTATCATTTACTCTGTTGATAGTGTCCTTTGAGGCACAAAGTTTTTTGTTTTGATGACATCCAATTTATTATTTTTTTCTTGTGTTGCTTGTGCTTTTGGTGTCATATCAAGAAATTCTTGCTAAAGCCAATGTCATGAGACTTTTCCCCTATGTTTTCTTCTTTTTTATTTAATTTAAAAAAGAGAGAGATGGGCTCTTGCTACGTTGCCCAGGCTGGTCTTGAACTCCCTGCCTCAAGCAGTCCTCCTGCCCCAGCCTCTCAAAGTGCTGGGATTACAGGCATGAGTCATCACACCCAACCCCCTGTGTTTTCTTCTAAGAGTTTTGTAGTTTTAGGTCTTAGCCAGGTCTTTGATCCACTTTGAGTTCAGTTTTGTATATGGAATGAGGGAAGGACCTAACTTTATATTTGTACACACAGATATCCACTTTACTGAACACCATTTGTTGAAGAAATTGTCCTTTCCCCCACTGAACAGTTTTAGCATCCTCGTCAAGAGTCGTTTGACCGTATATACAAATGTTTGTTTCTAGGGCTTTCTCTTTTGTTCTATAGGTCTATGTATCTGTCTGTATGCCGGTATCACACTGTCTTCATTACTGTGGCTTTTAGTAAGTTTTGAAACCAAGAAATGTGAGTCTTCCAATTTTGTTCTTTTTTTCAAGACTGTTTTGGCTATTTGGAGTCTCTTGAGATTTTATATGAATTTTAGGATGGATTTTATGTCTGCAAAAACTTTACTGAGGTTTCGATAGCGATTGCATTGAATCTGTAGATAGCTTTGTGTAGTATTGGTATCTTAACAATACGAAGTCTTCCATCCATGAACACAGGGTGTCATTCCATTTATTTATGTCCTCTTTATTTTTTCCAGCAGTGTTTTGTAGTGTTCAATGTATATAAGCCTTTCATCTCCTTGGTTAAGCCTACTCTTAAGTATTGTATTTTTTGATGTTACTGTAAATAGAATTGTTTTCTTAATTTCCTTTTCAGAGTTCACTGTTAGTGTTTACAAACACAATCAACTTTTGCATACTTTGCTTGACTCGTTTATTAGTTCTAACAGTTTGTGTGTGGGTGCATGTGTGTTTCCGACATATAAAATCATTAGGGGTTTCCTATATATAAAATCACGCCATCTGCAAAAAGAGAGATAATTTTACTTTTTCCTTTCCAATTTGGAAGCTGTTCTTTTACTTTCCTAATTTTTCTGGCTAGAACTTCCAGTACGATGTTGAATAAAAGTGGCAAAAGCTGGCATCTTTGTCTTATTCCTAATCTTAAAGGAAAAGTTTTCAATCTTTCACCATCGAGTATTATGTTAGCTGTGGGTTTTGTTATTACGCTGAGGCAGTTTCCTTCTATGTGTAGTTTGTCGAATGCTTTTTTTTTTTTTTATAAAAAGAAGTTTAATTTTGCCCAATGCTTTTTCTACACTGTGATGATCAGGTAGTTTTTTTTTCCTTCGTTCTAGTATATTGATTAATTTTTATATATCAAACTTTTTTTTTTTTTAAAGACAGAATTGGCCAGGCTGAAGTGCAATGGTGAGATCTTGGCTCAGTGAGACCTCCACCTCCCAGGTTCAAGCCATTTTCAAGCTGGGACTACAGGCATGTGCCACCATACCCAGATAATTTTTGTATTTTTTGTAGAGACGAGGTTTCATCATGTTGGCCTGGCTGGTCTCGAACTCATGACCTCAACTGATCTGCCTGCCTCGGCTTCCCAAAGTGCTGGGACTATAGGCGTGAGCCACTATGCCCAGCCCTGAACCATTCTTGCATTCCAGGAATGAATCTCACTTGGTCATGGTGTATATAACCCTTTTAATATAATATTGAATTGGGGTTTCTACTATTTACTTGAGGATTTTTGCATCAATATTCATAAAGAATACTGGTTTGTAGTTTTCTTTTCTTGTGATGTCTTCGTCTTTAGTATCAGGGTCATGCTGGCCTCATAAAATTCGTTAGAATTTATTTCCTCCTCTTCAATATTTTGGAAGCATTTGAGAAGGACTGATGTTAATTCTTTTTAAAATATTTGTTAGAATTCACCACTGAAGTCATTTGGTCTTAGGCTTTCCTTTGTTGGGAGATTTTTGATTACTAATTCAATCTCTTCACTAGTTATAGATCTATTCAGATTTTCTATTTCTTTATAATTCAGTCGTGATAGATTATATATTTCTTGGAATTTCTCCATTTCATGGAGAATTATGTAAGTTATCCAATTGTTAGCATAAATTGTTCACAGTACTCTCTTATTATCTTTTTAAGTCAGAAAAAAGTTGGTAATTATTTCACACTTTCATTTCTAATTTTAGTTACTTGCATCTCCTCTTTTCTTCCCTTAGTCAATATAGATAAACATTTGTAAATTTTATTGAGCTTTTCAAAAAACCAAGTTGGTTTTCTGTTTGTTTGCTTGCTTGTTTGTTTAGAGATGGAGTCTCAGTCTGTCACCCAGGCTGGAGTGCAGTGGTACAATCTCAGCTCACTGAAACCTCCGCCTCCCAGGTTCAAGCAATTCTCCTGCCTCAGTCTCCCTAGTAGCTGGAATTACAGGCATGCACCACAGCACCCAGCTAATTTCTGTATTTTTGGTAGAGATGGGGTTTCACCATGTTGGCCAGGCTGGTCTCGAACTCCTGACCTCAGATGATCCACCCACCTCAGCCTCCCAAAGTGCTGGGATTACAGGCATGAGCCACTGCACCTGGTCCTAACTTGGTTTTATTGATTTTTTTCTGTTGTTTTTCTATTTTCTATTTTACTTACCTCTTCTCTAAATCTTTAATTTCCTTCCTTCTGCTAGCTTTGCATTTAGTTTGTTCTTTGTTTTTCTGTTTTCTTAAAGTGTAAAGTTAGGTTAATTTGAGATATTTATTCTTTTTTAATGTGTTTACAGCTGTTAATTTCCCTCTTAACAGTACTTTCACTGCATCCCATAAGTTTTGGTATGTTGTATTTTCATTATTATTTTCTAATTTTTCTGTGGTTTTTTTCTTTACTGATTGTTTTTTTAAAACAGTGTGTTGTTTAATTTCCACATATTTGTGGATTTTTCAGTATTTCTTCTGCTACTGATCTTTAAGTTCATTTCATTTGTGATCAGAAAAGATTCTTTTTATGATTTTAATCTTTATAATTTATTAAAACTTGTTTTGTAGTCTAACATATGGCCTATCCTGGAGAATATTCCATATGTATTTGAGAAAAAAAAAAAAAACACCTATTCTGCCTTTGTTGGGTGGAGTGTCTGTCAGGTCCAATTGGTCTATAGGGTTGTTCAAGTCATCAATTTCCTTACTGATCTTCTGTTTTTATATCCAGTATTAAAAGTGGGGTATTGAAGTACCTTACTATTAGTGTGGAGCCATCTATTTCTCCCTTCAATTCTGTCCATTTTTGCTTCATACATTTCAGAGCTCTAATATTTGGTGTACACATGTGTGTAATTATTGTACCTTCTTCTTGGTGAATTGGCCCTTTCATCAATATATAATGTCCCTCTTTGTCTCATAATAGTTTTTAACCTAAAGCCTACTTTGTCTGATATTAGCCATATACCTGCTCCCTTCTGGCAAAAAAAAAAAATATCTTTTTGCTTCCTTTCACTTTCAACTTACATGTGTACTTCAAGCTATAGTCTGTCTCTTGTAGGCAGCATATAGTTGATCCTGTTTTATAAATCTCTCTGCTAACGTATGCCTTTTATTTGGAAGTTTAATCCATTTACATTTAAAAGTGATTATTGATAGGGAAGGACTTACTTTTGCCATTTTAGTATTTGTTTTCTGTATGTCTTGTAGATTTTTGTCCCTTATTTGCTCTCTTATTGTCTTCTTTTGTGTTTAATTTTTGAGGGCCACATTTTGATTCCCTTATTATTTTCTTTTGTGAATATTCTATAGGCATTTTCTCTGTGGGTACCATGGGGATTATACACAATATCCTACAGCTATAACAACATATTTTAAATTGTGACCAACTGAAATTGCATACCAAAACTCTACTCTTTTATAGCTTTGCCTCCTTCTGCTTTATGTTATTAAAGTCACAAATTACATCTTTATATAATGCATACTCATTTACATAGATTTATAATTTTATGCCTTTGTCTTCTAAATTCTGTCAAAAATAAAGACTGGAATTACACCCCAAAATTATAATAACCCTAGCTTTTATGCTTTTCTACATATTTACCTTTACTGGACAACTTTATATTTTTGTATGGCTTCAAGTTACTGTCTAATGTCCTTTTGTTTCAACTTGAAGGATTCTCTTTAGCTTTCCTGGCAAGGTAGGTCTACTGTCAATAAACACCCTCAGTTTTTGTTTGTCTGGGAATGTTTTAACTTCTCCCTCATTTTTAAAAGACAGTTTTGTGGGATACAGAATTATCAGATAACAGTATTTTTTTTTTTTATCAGCACGTTAAATATATTATCCCACTGCCTTCCAGGCTCCAAGGGTTCTGCTGAGAAAATTCCCTAATAATCTGTTTTTTTGTTTGTTTGTTTGTTTGTTTTTTGAGACAGGGCCTCACTCTCACTCTGTCACCCAGGCTAGAGTGCAGTGGCATGATTCTGGCTTACTGCAACCTCCACCTCCCAGGCTCAAGTGATCCTCCCACCTCAGTCTCCTGAGTAGCTGGGACTACAGGCATATACCACCGTGCTCAACTAATTTGTATATATTTTGTAGAGATAGGGTTTTACCATGTTGCCCAGCTGGTCTTGAACTCCTGGGCTCAAGCAGTCTACCTGCCTTATCCTCCCAAAGTGCTGAGATTCAGACATGAGCCACCTCATCTGGCCAATCCCCTAATAATCTCACTGAGGAGTCATTGTTCTTGATGAGTTACTTTTCTTCCGGTGCTCTCAAGATTCTGTCTTTGTTTTGGGTTTCAATATTTTAATTATAAAGTGTTTCAATGAGGGACTCTCTAGATTTTTCCTACCTGGAGTTCATTGAACTTCTTGGATTTGTAGATCTATGTATTTACTCAAATTTGGGAAGATTTTAGTCATTATTTTTTCAAATACTCTCTTGGCCCCTTTCTCTCTCTCTTCTCCTTATGCAGTTCCCTTAATGCATATATTAATCTGCTTGATAATGTCCCATAAGTCCCTTAGGCTCTGTTCACTGCCTTTAAATTTGCTGATTCTTTCTCCTGCCTATTCAAATCTGCTGTTGAATTCTTCCATTGAATTTTTCAATTCAGTTATTGCATTTTTCAGCTCTAAAACTGGTTTGACTCCTTTTTATAATTTCAATCTCCTTTTTGATATTCTCATTTTGTTCATGTATTGTTTTCCTGATTGACTTTAGTTCTTTGTGTCCTTTACCTATTTGTCCATATTTAAGACGGTTGTTTTAAAGTATTTGACTAGTACCTTGATGCTTGTGTTTATTCAGGGAGAGTTTCTCTCACTTTATTTTCTTCCTTTGGATGGGCCTTTTTTTTTCCTGTATCTTTGTATGTCTGGTGATTTTTCATTGAAAATTGGGCATTTGAAAAGCAGCCAACTCTTTCAGTCTTTGTAGACTGGCTCTGTGCAGGGAAGACTTTTTCTAACTAGCAAGTAATGTTCTGAGTCTTGGGGTCAGCCCAACATGAAGGCTTAAAATATTCTCAAGTCTTTTCTGGTGTACATCTTGCCTGGACCTGTGTGTGTGTGTGTATGTGCGTGTGTGTTTTTGTGTTTTCTTAGTTCCCCTACATACACAGCTGCTTTTAAATGTTTTAATTTCCAAAAAAAGTCTCACCCCTGCTTCTTCTTCGACTTCAGATGTTCTATCGTATTCCTCTATGCACAATCTCTTGCCCTAGATATTTATAGATCTGTAATCCCCTGGCAGCTTTCACTAGCTGTGCCTGTCATTGCTTTCCATGGCTTTTCCCAGCCTGGGATCTGAACTATGCCACCTTTTCCCGTCTGAGCTCCAAGTTAGAAGAAATAGAGAGCAATCCCTCAGGCAGCCCCAGACAGGTGCAAATGTTGCTCCACTCACTCTGGATTTGAAGGAGGGAACTTGCAGCCAAGCTGCCACTTAGCCTAAAATGCAGACTATGCTATGCTGTGCTGGGGAGGTAGTGGGAAAGGACAAGTAAAAACATCATGAAATTTCCTATTCATTTTGAATGTGTCTTTTTCTTGATTGGCTATTTGACTGGGCTATATATCTTTGACTGTTTTCCAGAGCTCCTATAATGTTTTTGTGTTTTTTTCTTTAATGTTTCTATAGGGAATGAGAACCTGGAGCTTCTTAGTCCACTACCTTGTTGACGTCACTCCAACTCCACTACTTTTATGCAATCTTCTCTAGGTGTGAGACCAGGCCATAATATCCCTGAGTACTGCATCACCCATGGGCACCTGAAGGTATTCAACCAGTCCTTCCTGCTTTTGGAACTTCTCTTGCACACACCTGCTCACCAAACAAGGTCAAGTACATTTGTAGCTGATGGTGACTGAAGGTTGTATCTGGCCAGAGAGTGGTAATTACTAACGTTCTCCATGAAAACAGCCTTTAACCTTCCCTTCTTTTCCCCATACCAAAGCTGACATTTCTATTTCACTTTCTTTCCCTTGCACACTTCCCAAGAAGACATGGGGAAGTCTAGATGTCTCTGAAAAACTTTAAGTGGCTCAGTCTTGCCAAACACAAATGAAGATATTCTATTTCAAGTATGCCAACTTGAAACTTTACCAACTCAGGCAAAGTATTTTCCAAAGACCTTTAAAACACAGAGGAAAACCAAGAGCCAAATTGTTCTGTTTGAAAGTAAAAATTGAGGCCGGGCGCGGTGGCTCACGCTTGTAATCCCAGCACTTTGGGAGGCCAAAGTGGGCAGATCACTTGAGGTCAGGAGTTCAAGATCAGCTTGGCCAACATGGTGAAACCCCCTCTCTACTAAAAATACCAAAAATTAGCTGGGCATGGTGCATGCACTTGTAGTACCAGTTACTTGGGAGGTTGAGGCAGGAGAATCGCTTGAGCCCGGGAGGCGGAGGTTGCAGTGAACCGAGATCATGCCACTGCACTCTAGCCTGGGCAACAGAGCGAGACTGTGTCTCAAAAAAAAAGAAAAAAAGTAAAAATTGAAATGCATTAGTAGGGCAGGATTGTGGAAAGGTGCCAGAGAGCAGCAGCAAATCCCCAGACATCAATGCAGAGAGTGGCAAGCTGGCCTCAGGAGGTACCACATTCTGGGAAGGGCCAGAATAAGGAGAGCAAGTGTTCTTCAAATCAAGTATAAAGGAATTAAGGACAGAAAATATCCAGATGCCTAGAAACACTTCACTGAGAAGAGTGCTGAGAGGCACAACTATATTGACACCGTTACCGTATTTTCAATGTCCCTATTATATCTGTAACAGAGTGTCAATGGTCTTTTCGCTGACCAGTATAAACCAGTCATAGAAACCATGCAAAATGCATGAATATTGATGATTGCTTGAATGTAACTATCCTTTGTAGAACACAAAGAGAACAAAGATGTATGTTACATACATGTTTTTCCATTGTGTATGTGCTCAGTTCCACTCATAAGTATAAATAGCTTCCCCCCAAACCTGCTGAATATTTAAGATGCAATCTTAATATTTTTAAGATGCAATCATCTGCTGCCCTCCATTTGAAAACAGAGATGAAATTCACTCCTGCCTCTCCCCATCGGTCCTCCCTCTGAGCCCTCTGTCCAGCCTCTCTCGTTTCCTTACCTTTCTCCTCTCTTCCACCCAATTTCCAGTGAGCACTTTCGTTGAGTACTTGGTCTCAATCTGCCAGCCTGGAGTAGAGAGTGGCTGTGGATTTACTACAGTCAAAAACATGATAAGGATTTGCCCCAGGTTTCTTTGACTTGACACAGTTTAAGGCTTCAGGGGGAGAGGAAGGTGCTATGAAGTTGCTGAGTTTGGGGTGCCTATTTTGTCTTCCCAACTGGCCTCCTGACTGAGTAGTAGACTACTCCCTGCTAATCTCAGAGAATAAAATGGCCCCTCTACTGTTGACTGTCTCCATGGTGACAGACTCTGGGTATAAATACTCTCTGTAAGAGAACAGCTGATTCTGCAGAAGCAAAATTGACCTCACAGAAACAAATCAAACCAACCACCCCCACAAAAGCACTGGCCAGAAGAACCTGGTTTCTGTGTTGTCACCACAATACTAGTATCATCCTTGCTACACTTTTACAATTGGGGTGAGTTAAAGTCTGCAACTATTTAATGAATGTTGATGTGCTTGCTCCAAGCAAAGACATTTATATACATTTATTCACCTGTTTAATCCTCACAGCCGCCCTCTGAGGCAGATGCCATTATTATACCCATTTTACAGATGAGGAGACTGAAGCAAAGAGATTAAGTAGCTGCCTAACGTCATGCAGTTGTGATGAGATTTAAATCCCATGAAGAGATTTAAATCCCCTCTGGTTCAGACCTAAACCACTGGGCTCCATTCCCTGTCTGCTACTTTGCAGGGGCTTGCACAAAGAATTCTGTCTTTGTGCTCGCACTGGTATAATATGGTTCATTCACTCAGTCTTCATTCATTCATTCCACAATCATTTCACATTCTATGTCAGGTGCTTAGCTACAGCTGCAATGCATTAGCAATTAGACCTGGGCACCATCCCCACAGAGCTCAGTCCAATGAGATAAAGGCCTTTGTCTTGCTCATTCATTAGGCAAAAAAAATATTAAAAAGCACCAAGATATCCATCAACAGAGGGCTGGTTCAATAAATTGTAGTTCATCCATATGATGAAATCCTCTGCAAGGGTTTTAATGGTTGACTTAGGAAGATGTCTATAACATGTGGTTAAGTTAACTAAACAAAACTCTGTGTGCTACAGTATCGCTTGCTAAAAATGAAGAGGCTGGATTTCAGTAGGCATTTCAGAGAAAGTTTCCAACAGCCTTTAAACAAAAATAGAGGAAGTCCAGGAAACTACGTGTTCCATCTTGAAACTAAGCCTGTGGCAGGAAAAGACCATGAAAGATGTTCTGCAGATTAGAATAAACCTTTATTTAGCAGAGACCACAGTTGGGACAGGGCTGGCACGATCTCGGCTTACTGCAAGCTCCACCTCCCAGGTTCACTGGATAGAGGACTGGCCTTACAAACATTCTTTTCTCATAAGTTATTGCAGACCTAAAGCCAGTTTCAGCCAGCTTATAGAGGCTGTGCACAAACTCTCTTTGTGTCCTGCATTCACCTTTTGACATAAAGAGCCAAATTCCACCTCATTTAATATTAAAACGCTGCCCGCAGTTTGCAAACTGGTATCACTAATAAAGCTGTGCTATTCAGCCATCCTGGTAGTGTTTTGGATAACAATCATGTACAAAACAGTCATAGCAGCCATGGCTACATGCAACATGGGTGAATCTTGAAAATATTAACAATATTGGGGAAAAGAAACCAGACTTGAGTAAATACATACGGTAGGATTCCATTTATATGTAGTCCACAAACACACAAAGCTAAACATTATTGTTTAGGAAAGATGTATGTTACATACATGTTCTTCCATTGTGTATGTGCTCAGTTCCACTCATAAGTGTAAATAGCTTCCCCCAAACCTGCTGAATATGTATAAATAAGGCCTTGTGAAGCATGAAACCCAACCTGTCCTTCCTCTCTTGGAAGAGACAGTAATTCTGACCCATGCTGGAGACCATCTCCCTGTGCAGACCACAAATAGGCAAAACTGAACATTATAGTTTAGGAGCATACTTTGGCATTAAGCATATAAAGAAAAGCAAGGGAGTGATGGCTATAAAAGTCAAGAGAGTGGTTTCCTTTAGAGGAGGAATGGGTTGTGACTGGGAGGGGCATGTGGAGTACTTTGGGCGTGCTGGCAATATTTTATTTCCTGACCAACTCAGTGTTTTTTGTGGGGTTTGCTATTCCAGAAAATTCATTTATCTGTGTACATTTATTTTTAATGTACTTTTTGATGTTTGTGTTTTATGTGACAATAAAAGGTTTTAAAAACTGAATTATACCGGGCCGGGCACGGTGGCTCACGTCTGTAATCCCAGCACTTTGGGAGGCCAAGGCGGGTGGATCATGAGATCAGGAGATCGAGACCATCCTGGCTAACACAGTGAAAGCCCGTCTCTACTAAAAATACAAAAAATTAGCCGGGCGTGGTGGCGGGCGCCTGTAGTGGACTGTGCTAGTGGTGCTGGAGCCAGGTTGTACCTGCTCATGAGAGCCAGTTGTGGTCTCGTCCCAATAACATGCTCTATGAAGTCACATTGGTAGCTTGACATCAGTCACAGTGGGAATATTTCCACCACAGAACTGGCAAAGGCTACATATCAGGCTGTTCGTTTTTTTTCTCCCAGAAAGCGAGTTTATCAACATGTTATTGGTTATATTCATCAATATTTACCATATTAGAAATTAAAACAGTCTGAGCACAGTGGCTCATGTGTGCAATCCCAGTATTTCGGGAGGCCAAGGCAGGAGAATTACTTGAGCCCCAGGAGCTCAAGACCAGCCTGGGCAACATGGAGAAACTAATTTCTTAAAAATATAGATACATGGAAAATAGCCAGGCATGGTGATGCACACCTATAGGCCCAGCTACTAGGGAGGCTGAGATGGCAGGATCCGTTGAGCCCAGGAGTTTGAGGCTACAGGGAGCTATGATCGTGCCACTGCACTCCAGCCTGGGTGACAGAGAAAGACCCTGTCTCAAAAAAAGAAAGGAATTAAAACAGACATTTAAAATATATTTATTAATTTCAAAATACCAAAAAAACTTATTTCATGTTAACATAATTAATTTTTTAATAAAGATTGACTCCATTTTCCAAAACAAAAAAATCTGAATAAATTTTTTGCCCACTGGTGATTTTGGTGGTCATCTGGAAAATATTGCTTTGCTAAGCTGTGTGGATCTTCTTCCAAACTATACAATATTTTTAAAAATCACACTTGCTGCTGGATACGGTGGCTTACACCTTGTAATATCAGCACTTTGGGAGGCTGAGGCGAGCAGATCACTTGAGCCCAGGAGTTCAAGATCCACCTGGGCAACATGATGAAACCCCATCTCTACAAACAAATACAAAAATTAGCCAGGCATGGTGATCCACAGCTGTAGTCCCAGCTATTTGGGAGAGTGAGGTAGGAGGATGGCCTGAGCCCAGGTGGTCGAGGCTACAGTAAGCAGCAATAGCACCACTACACTCTAGCCTGGGCAACAGAGTGAGACCCTGTCTCAAAAAAAAAAAAAAAAAAAAAATCACATTTGCTAACATCATTACTGTTATCATCAGAAAAGCATTGAACTATTAGGAAGCTGTCAAGTTCACTGTGGTGGACATAAGTTTTCCAAAATTCCAGTTCTAGTTTGAAAGCTCAAAATTTTGTTATTGGCAGCAATTAATCTCAGTCATTTCAAAAAAAAGAAAACATTTCAAACTTAAGTAATCATGGTTTGTCTGCAAGTAATCATGGTCTGTCAAGTAAAAACGGTGTTTCATTGAAAAAAAAAAAAAAAGTCCAGCTAATTAATTCAGTTCACAACTCAATCACCCACACATATGCTGTTTCTCAAGACAGTGCTCACCCTTGGATGTGCAACATCAGTGCCTTATTTGTATCTCCTTCCCATTTCATCACACAGAGTGCTAAAAAGGCATTTGCTCAGGGTCAAGGTTTGATCAAAGTAATAACTGATACTTCTTCATCAAAGGACATTCTTAGGTGAACATAATTTTTTTTTGTTTAAACTGTAAGTGTGTGGCAGTGAAGAATAAAGGATACTGATACAATTAATGGCACTGCCTTGATCCATGCACAGGTGCCAGCAATTTTACCCACAAATGCTTTTGCACCATCAAAGTCAGCACTGTGGGCCAGGCGCGGTGGCTCACACCTGTAATTCCAGCACTTTGGGAGGCCGAGGTAGGTGAATCACCTGAGGTCAGGAGTTCGAGAACAGCCTGGCCAACATGGTGAAACCCCGCCTCTAGTCATAATACAAAAATTAGCCAGGGTGTGGTGGTGCACACCTCCTCAGCTACTCAGGAGACTGAGGCAGGAGAATTGCTGGAACCGGGAGGTAGAGGTTGCAGTGAGCCAGGATCGTGCCGTTGCACTCCAGCCTGGGTAACAAGAGCAAAATTCCGTCTCAAAAAAAAAAGTCAGCACTCTAGTGGAAAAGGGCAAATAACATCTTAGTAGTATTATGAAAATTGTCAGCTGGGCACAGTGGCTCACACCTGTAATCCCAACACTTTGGGAGGCCAAGGCGAGCAGATCACGAGGTCAGGAGTTCAAGACCAGCCTGGCCAACATAGTGAAACCCTATCTCTACTAAAAATACAAAAAATCAGCTGGGCATTGTGGCGGGTGCCTGTAATCCCAGCTACTCGGGAGGCTGAGGCAGGAGAATTGCTTGAACCCGGGAGGCAGAGGTTGCAGTTAGCCGAGATCGCGCCATTGTACTCCAGCCTGGGCAACAAGAGTGAGACACCATCTCAAAAAAAAAAAAAAAAAGAAAAGAAAAAAGAAAATTGTTTTCACCCACCAGGCCCCTTGAAAGGGACTTGGGACTTCCAAGCATCTGTGGCTCTCACTTGGAAACCCACTGCTCTAGGATAAATACTTAGAAGTGGAATTGCTACATCAGAGAGTGCATATGTGCCTCCAGCTGTACTAGATAATGCCAATTATTTTCCAGAGGGTTGTATCAATTTACATTCCCACCATGAGTGCATGGGCGTTTCCATTGCTCCACACCTTCCGGAACTTTTTCAGCATCCCAAACAGAAACTTTGTACCCTTCAAGCTGTAACTCCCCATTCTCTCTTTCTCCTCAACCCCTGGTATTCTCTCTTCTCCTTTGTCTCCGTGAACTTGCCTAGTCTAGGTATCTCATATAAGTGGAATCATATAATACTTGTCCTCCTGTGTCAGTTTTCTTGCCCTGAGATAATGTTGTCAAGGTTCGTCCATGTTGTAGCACATATCAGAACTGCATTCCTCTTTATGGCTGAACGGTATTTCCGTTGTATGTATTTAACACATTGTTTATCCATTCATCTGGTGATGGACATTTGCTGTGTTTTCACATTTTGGCTTTTGTAAATAATGCTGGCATGAACACTGGTGTACAAGTAGCTATTTGAATCCCTGCTTTCAGTTCTTTGGGTTCATACCTAGAAGTGATATTGGCACCACAAAACTGTTTTCTTCTCTCTTTTCTTTTTTTTTTTCCAGGTCAGATGGGTGACATGCTGACGTCATAACAAGTTTCAAGGGTGGCACACCTCACACATGTACATGAACACCCAATCATCAGGCTCACGAACCACAAAAGGATCTGTTTTCCACAGCATCTGCATCATTTCTCATTCCTGCCAGCAGAGCACGAGGGTTCCCATTTCACTACCTCCTCACCAACCGTTGTTATTTTCCAGTTTTTAAATAACAACCAGCCTCGTGGGTGTGAAGTGGCATCTCATTGTGATTTAATTTCCCCTAATGACTAACAGTATCGAGCATCTTGTCACATGCTCATTGGCCATTTATACACCCACTTTAGAGAAATGTCTATTCAAGTCCTTTGCCCATTTTTTTGTTTTTCATTTTTTATTTTAGGTTCAAGGGGGGTATGTGCAGGTTTTTACATGCATATATTGCAAAATCCTAAAGCTTGGGCTTCTGATGATCCTGCCACCCAAGTAGTGAACATAGTACCCAATAGGGAGTTTTCAACACTTGCCCTCCTTCCCCTTCCCCACTTTTGGAATCCCTGGTGTCCACTGTTCCCATGTTTGTGCCCATGTGTCCCCAGTGTTGAGCTCTCACTTGTAAGTGAGAACATGTGATTTTTGGTTTTCTGTTTCTGCATTAATTCACTTAGGATAATGGCCCCAGCTGCATCTATGTTGCCACATAGAACATGATTTCATTCCCCTTTATGGCTATGTAGTATTCCACGATGTATATGTACCACGTTTTCTTTTCTTGTGTTTTCTTTTCAGAGACAGTGGCTCACTCTGTCACTTAGGCTGAAGTGCATTGACACAATCACAGCTCATTGCAACCTCAACCTCCCAGGCTGAAGCAATCCTCCTGTCTCAGTCTCCTGAGTAGCTGGTTCTGCAGGTGCGTACCACCACACCTGGCTAATTTTTATCTTTTTGGTAGAGACGAGGTTTCACCATGTTGCCCAGGTTGGTCTCAAACTCATAGGCTCAAGTGATCCACCAGCCTCAGTCTCCCAAAGTGCTGGGATTACAGGCGTGCGCCCCTGCACCCAGCCTGTACCACATTTTCTTTATCCAATCCACACCATTGAGGGGCACCCGGGTTAATTCCATGTCTTTACTGTTGTAAATAGTGCTGCAATAAATATACAAATATGGGTATCTTTTTGGTAGAAGGGTTTATTTTCCTTTGGGTAAATACTTAGTAATGGGATTGTTGGGTCTAACCGTAATTCTATTTTTAGTTCTTTGCCTTTGCTCATTTTTGAATCAGGTTTTGTGTGTGTGTACGGCTGTTACTTCTTCCTTGAATATTACGTGAATCAATCCATCTGGGCCAGGAGGTTTCTGTTTGGTTTTGTTTCTGTTGGGAGGCTTTTCTATTTTAGATTCACTATCTTTATTAGGTACAAAACTACATAGGTTTTCTGTTGCCTTTTCCAGTTTTGGTAAGTTGTATTTTTCTAGGAATTTTCACATTGCATCTAAATTTTCAAAAGTTTTGACATACATTGCTCATAATATCTTCTTATCTTTTTGTATCTCTAGGGCTTGTATTAAAGTTCCCTTTATGCCTAGTATTTATTATTTATGCCTTTTCTCTTTTACCTTTATTGTTCTCACCAGATATTACCAATGTTATCAGTCTTTGCCAAGAGCCAAAACGTGATATGGTTGATCATCTCTATTGTGTGATTGTTTTATTTCAGAAATTTTCCTTTAAAGATATAAAAAGCAATTTTTTTAAAAAAAGGGTAAGTATACTTTTAAAAACTTTATTTTTTCATTATATTCCTTGTATTTTCTTTGGATTTGTTTTGTTATCAGTTTTTTGGTTTTTTGAGATGGATGTTTAGTTCATTAATTTTCAGCCTTTATTCCTTTCTTCTATATGCTTTTAAGGCTATAAATTCCCTTAATTGTTGTTTTGAGAATATAAATTCCCTTAACTATTATTTTTCTACTTCCCATAATAGACTAAACTATTTTCTATTACTTTAGTGTTTACCAAAGAAATTACCCTGCACTCATGACTTAGCAAAGTCTAATGTTGATTGATACTTTTACCCTCTTCCCAGAAAATTCAAAGACCTTAGAACAATTTAACTCTATTTGGTCCCTTCCAGACCTATATGTTATAGTGTACTTTAATTCTGTTTCCTATATATTTTACATTACATGTGTTATTATTATTATCATTTTATAGTTAGCATTTACTTAGATTTGCCCACATAATTTCCATTTGCATTATTTTTTATTGCATTCTGCATCTCTGACCTCCCATCTGTGATCATTTTTCTTTTTCCTGAAGAACGCTTTAGAATATCCTTTAAAGGAGTTCTGCTGGTGGCAAACTTCCTCAGTTTCTATTTATCTGAAAACATCTTTATTTCACTTTGATTCTGAAGGATATTTTCAGTGAGGGTAGAATTCCAGTTTGGCAGTTACTTTTCTTCACACAGAGAATATATTTTCCACTGTTTCCTGACTGTCATTGTTGCTTCCGAGAAAACAGGTGTCAGTCTACTAATTCTTTTAAGGTATTTGGGCGATTGTTTTGTTTCTAAGATTTCTCTTTGTCCTTGGTTTCCTGCAGCATTATTCTGATGTCTCTAGGAGTGGATTGCTTTATGCTGCTTGCAATATGCTTCTTGGATTTATGGATAAATGTCTTTCAGTCATTTTAGGAAATTCTCAGCTATTTTCTCTTCAGATGTGGCTCCTGCCTCCTTTCTTTCTACCCTCCTTCTAGAACACCAATTATATATTTGTTCTTTCTTATCACTGAATCCTCAATGCCTCTGGCCCCCTCTTCTGTATTTTCTATCCTTTTGTCTCTTCATGCTTGATTTCTTACAGTTTCTTCTGACCTAGATTCCAGTTTACATAACTTTTCTTCAGGTGTGTCTAAGGTGAAATCAAATCTGTTAAAGCAAACTAAATATGGCCTGAGGAGGACTCTGCACTTCTCTATTTGAGTCCTTGTGGACAAATTGTAACCTAGCTTAATAGGCAGACAAGATTGAACACCTAACTTAGAAGTATGCACCTGTAACAACAGCTGAGTCTTAGCCAATCCCAGAAGTCATACTTCAGCCATGTACAGGCTGCTGCGTGTTCAAATTATGTTCAAATAAGGCAAACGCCAACCTGTAACCAATCCAGCTGTTTCTGTACCTCACCTCCAATTTCTGTATGTAACTTCCCCCTTTTTTTGTCTATAAATTTGTTCTCACCACAAGGCACCTCTGGAGTCTCTCTGAATCTGCTATGATTCTGGGGGCTGCCCAATTTGTGAATCATTCATTGCTCAATTAAACTCCTTTAAATTTAACTTGGCTGAAGTTTTTCTTTTGACAGGTCTATCCATTGAATTTTTCTTTTGATTACTGCATTCTTCAGTTCTAGAATTTCTATTTGTTTCCTATATATATGTGTGTGTGTGCATGTGCATTAATGCTATGTTACTTTTACCATTTTAATTTTTTAAATTTTGTTTTGCCTCCTGAACTTTTAAATTACCACTTTCAACCTCCTCAAATTTCAGATTTATATTTTATCTCCTTGAGCATAGTTAGCAGACCTCTTTTACAGAATGTGGATTTTTTTTCTTTTCTTTTTTTACTGTTGTTTCATTGGGTTCTTATTTCTAGCTCTTTTCTTCTCATGTAGCTGGTATTTTAAAAACTCTTTGCAAAAATAATGTAAAGCATAGAATATTTCCTTCATCCAGAGATGATTGTCATTTGCTTTTCCAAGCACCTGTGAACATTAGAAATTGGGCACCACTTTAATCCAGTGTATGGATTGGATTATGGAACACTTTAATCCAATCTGATTCACATTTTCAGTCACTGTATAATCACAATGCAATGTGCTCAGAACCAAGATTGAGGAACTACAGTCTGCTATGCAAGCCTGAAGGAGAAGAATCTAACCCTGACTAGAGTAGGAAGGCTTACTGGGAAGGCAAAGTCTAAGACAGGACCCAAGGAGTGAATAACGAATTGACTTCTTCACTCCTGATCCACTATGACCTAGAAATATTTCTTAAAGATGGCAAATCAGTGTCAGGTTATTGCAACGGGAACCGAATGGTTGTAGGATGGTGGATTTGGAATGCAAACCAACTAGGCGTCAAATTCCAGTTCCACCACTTACCAAGAAACTTTGAACAAGTTTCCAGGCCACGTCAACCTTGGTTTCCTGATCTATAAATTGGGAAGAAATATTATATGCTTCATAACATGATGAGGATTCAATGAGATGTCACCTAAAAGCACCCGGTAAAATGTCTGTCACATAGAAAAGGTCAAAAAATCGTCAATTCTTTCTTCTCTTTGTGCCTAAACCAAGTTTATTCTAGTAACAACATTTAATCCTTTTCCTTCATTAGAAGAGTGTATTTGAAAATTTGGGGCAGAAGAATCCCAAGGAATGTAATTCTAGATTCTCTTTGAATAGAGAATTCCTGCATACAAGAGTAACTTCTTAACCCCAACGGGGGCTTTGCTGTGAGTCCGATCAACAGCACTCCCTGCCCTCTACAGTTGAGTCTGACAAGCAGCATATACCTAATCACAACTTGCATTGAGTCAGCATGAACAACCTGTTAGATATGATGATCCCCCACTTCAAGGCAAGAAAACTGAGGGGCTGGGAGGTTAAATGTTGGGTTTCTGATTGGCTCCAGATCACGTGTTCTGCATCATTCTACTTCCTGGAAGGGCCTTGGGAACGCAGCAGCAACAAGTCCAAAATTTATCTCTTCAACATCAAATTAAAACTCCTCTGTCCTTTAGTGATGACAGCCAGGGAACTGTTTCATAGTAATGGAGATAGAGGCTTGAGTGTTTTTTCTATGACTAGAAATGCTTTGAAACCGAACCCCAGGCACCGCCTTATCTGATTTAACCTTGTACAGCAATTTGCAAGACAGCAAGCTGCAATGTTGAGGCAGTGGTGTTCTTGTCAGGGAACCAAACAAGCTTTGGCAACCTGCATAACTAGGAACCCGTTTGCTGACTCTGACGACGTTTGCTGTGTTAAATGGAGGCAAAGATATTTGAGGCAAAAATCCACTAATGGTTTGAGTCAAGGAACTTTCCTTTTAAAATACAGATATGCCATACCAGCTACTTCCCATCCTGCCAATTGTCAAACTCATCAGTTTTCTTTTGGCTTTAGGGATTGGTTGTTACAACGTGACTACTTCCCTTCCAACTGAGATCTGCTGATAAAAGAAAGGAAACAAGCATTTTGTTAGTATTTATCAACATTTAAGATGTGCCCTGCTCACAGTTCTTGAATCTATCACAGAGAATCACATGTGCAGAAGGAGATGTGTGCAGAAATGCTCACTATAAATTTGTTTATCACATTGAGAAACTGAAAACAGACCAAATCTGTCCATCAGTAGGGAATGGCTAAAAAGTGTAATATTGCCAAACCACAGATACTATGCAGTAGCTAAAAAGAGTAAAGTAAATCTATTTTTACTAGGCTGAATTTCTTAGATATACTATTGAGTGAAAACTCACTCAAATTTCACAACAGCACATACAGAACAATATATTTTATGTAGCAATATATGGAAAAATTATACCATAACATAATGCTCTTTATTTTCTGTGGATAAATGCACAGAAACAGGCGTTAAAGGATTAGACCATACCCACCTCCCCTGAAAAAGGTAACAGTGCCTACATCAAGATAAAAAGGAAGAGTTGAGGGGAAGGTGGCCAAAAGGACTTGAGTCTTGTCTCTGATATTTTAAGGTTTTATTTGAATGGAGAGTATAGGCAAGTCATGATGGCTCATGCCTGTAGTCCCAGCACTTTGGGAGGCAGAGGTGGGAGGATCACTTGAGCTTAGGAGTTCATGACCAGCCTGGGCAACATAGTGAGACCCCATCTCTATTTCTTTTTTTTTTTTTTTTTTTGAGATGGAATCTCATTCTGTTGTCCAGGCTGGAGTGCAGTGGCACAATCTTTGCTCACTGCAACCTACCCTCCTTCCCAGTCTCAAGCAATTCTCCTGCTTTCACCTCCCAAGTAGGTGGGATTACAGGTGCCCACCACAATGCCTGGCTAATTTTTGTATTTTTAGTAGAGATGGGGTTTCAACACATTGGCCAGGCTGGTCTTAAACTTCTGACCTCAAGTGATCCACCTGCCCCAGCCTCCCAAAGTGCTGGGATTACAGGTGTGAGCCACTGTGCCCAATCCCCATCTCTATCTTTTTAATAAAAACATTTAAAAAAACAACAACAACAAAAGGAGAGTATATTGGTGTATCATTTATATAATTTAAAATTAACTTCTAAAAGATATTTTAAAGTGGAAGTGGAAATATTATGATTGAGAGTGTGGTAACATTCTCCAAATCATATGCTGAGGGGATCCGGCAAGATGGCCAAATGAGAACGGCTCTGGTCTGCTGCTCCCAGCGAGACCAACACAGAAGGTGGGTAACTTCTGCATTTCCAACTGAGGTACCCAGTTCATCTCACTGGAACTGGTTAGACACTGGCTGCAGCCAAGGAGGGCGAGCAGAAGCAGGGGCATTGGGGCATTGCCTCACCCAAGAAGCACAAGGGGTCGGGGAACTCCCGCCCCTAACCAAAGGATGCCGTGAGGGACTGTGTGATGAGGGACAGTGCTATCCAGCCCAGATATTATGCTTTCCCCACAGTTTTTGCAACCCACAGACCAGGAGATTCCCTTAGGTGCCTATACCACCAGAGCCCTGGGTTTCAAGCACAAAACTGGGAGGCTGTCTACACAGATACCTAACTAGCTGCAGTAACTTTTTTTCATACCCCAGTGGTGCCTGGAACCCCACTGAGACAGAACCATTCACTCCCATGGACGGGGGGCTGAAGCCAGGGAGCCAAGTCATCTTGCTCAGTGGGTCCCACCCCCATGGAGCCCAGCAAGCTAAGATCCACTGGCTTGAAATTCTCCCTGCCAGCACAGCAGTCTGAAGTCGACCTGGGACACTCGAGCTTGGTGGGGGGAGGGGCATCCACCGTTACTAAGGCTTGAGTAGGTGGTTTTCCCCTGACAGTGTAAACAAAGCCTCCGGGAAGTTCAGACTGGGCAGAACCCACCGTAGCATTGCAAAGTCGTTGTAGCCAGACTGAGTCTCTAGATTCCTCCTTACTGGGCAGATCATCTCTGAAAGGAAGGCAGCAGCCCCATTCAGGGGCTTATAGATAAAACTCCCATCTGCCTGGGACAAAGCACCTGGGGGAAGGGGTAGCTGTAGGCGCAGCTTCAGCAGACTTAACCATTCCTGCCTGCCAGCTCTGAAGAGAGCAGTGGATCTCCCAGCACAGTGCTTGAGCTCTGCTAAGAGACAGACTGTCTCCTCAAGTGGGTCCCTGACTCCTGTGCCTCCTACTGGGAGACACCTCCAAGAAGGGGTCGACAGACATCTCATACAGGAAAGCTCCAGCTGGCATCTGGTGGGTGCCCCTCTCGGACAGTTTCCAGAGGAAGGAGCAGGCAGCAATCTTTGCTGTTCTGCAGCCTCCACTGGTGATACCCAGGCAAACAGAGTCTGCAGTGGACCTCCAGCAAACTCCAGCAGACCTGCAGAAGAGGGGCCTGCAGAAGGAGAACTAACAAACAGAAAGTAATAACATGAACATCAACAAAAAGGATACCCACACAAAAACCCCATCCAAAGGTCATCAGCATCAAAGATCAAAGGTAGATAAGTCCATGAAGATGAGGAAAAATCAACACAAACATGCTGAAAATTTCAAAAACCAGAATGCCTCTTCTCCTCCAAAGGATCACAACTCCTCACCAGCAAGGGAACAAAACTGGACAGAGAATGACTTTGATGAATTGACAGAAGTAGGCTTCAGAAGGTGGGTAATAACAAACTCCTCTGAGCTAAAGGTATGTTCTAACCCAATGCAAGGAAGCTAAGAACTTTGACAAAAGGTTACAGGAACTGCTAACTAGAATAACCAGTTTAGAGAAGAACATAAACGACCTGATGAGGCTGAAAAACACAGCACAAGAACTTTGTGAAGCATACACAACTATCAATAACTGAATCGATCAAGTGGAAGACAGGATATCAGAGGCTGAAGATCAACTTAATGAAATAAAGTGTGAAGACAAGATTAGAGAAAAAAGAATGAAAAGGAATGTACAAAGCCTCCAAGAGATATGGGACTATGTGAAAAGACCAAACCTATGGTTGATAGGTGTACCTGAAGGTGACAGGGAGAATGGAACCAAGTTGGAAAACACACTTTCAGATCTTATCCAGGAGAACTTCCCCAACCTAGCAAGAAAAGCCAGCATTCAAATTCAAGAAATACAGAGAACACCATTAAGATACTCCTTGAGAAGAACAACCCCCAGACACATAATCGTCAGATTCAACAAAGTTGAAACAAAGGAAAAAATGTTAAGGGCAGCCAGAGAGAAATGTCAGGTCTTTTCTGCAGTTCATTCTGCATAAACTCTACAAGCTAGAAGAGCGTTGGGGCCAATATTCAACATTCTTAAAGAAAAGAATTTTCAACCCAGAATTTCATATCCAGCCAAACTAAGCTTCATAACCCAAGGGGAAACAAAATTTTTTACAGACAAGTAAATGCTGACAGATTTTGTCACCACCAGGCCTGCCTTACAAGAGCTCCTGAGGGAAGCACTAAATGTGAAAAGGAACAACTATTACCAGCCACAGCAAAAACATACCAAAATATAAAGACCAATGACACGATGAAGAAACTGCATCAACTAATGTGCAAAATAACCAGCTAGCATCATGACGACAGGGTCAAATTCACACATAATGATATTAACCTTAAATGTAAATGGGCTAAATGCCCCAATTAAAAGATGCAGACTGGCAAGTTAGATAAAGAGTAAAGACCCGTCAGTGTGCTGTATTCAGGAGACCCATCTCGCATGCAAAGACACACGTAGACTCAAAATAAAGGGATGGAGGAATATTTGCCAAGCAAATGGAAAGTAAAAAAAGCAGAGGTTGCAATCCTAGTCTCTGATAAAACACACTTTAAACCAACAAAGATAAAAAAAGACAAGGTCATTACATAATGGTAAAGGGATCAATGCAACAAGAAGAGCTAACAATCCTAAATATATATGCACTCAATACAGGAGCACCCAGATTCATAAGCAAGTTCTTAGAGACCTACAAAGAGTCTTAGACTCTCACACAATAATAGTGGGAGACTTTAACACCCCACTGTCCATATTAGACAGATCAACAAGACAGAAAATTAACAAGGATATTCAGGACTTGAACTCAGCTCTGGACCCAGCAGACCTAATAGACATCTACAGAACTCTCCACCCCAAATCAACAGAATATATATTCTTCTCAGCACCACATAGCACTTATTCTAAAATTGACCACATAATTGGAAGTAAAACACTCCTCAGCAAATGAAAAATTACGGAAATCATAACAAACAGTCTCTCAGACCGCAGTGCAATAAAATTAGAACTCAGGATTAAGAAATTCACTCAAAACTGCACAACTACATGGAAACTGAAAAACCTGTTCCTGAATGACTACTGGGTAAATAATGAAATTAAAGCAGAAATAAATAAGCTCTTTGAAACCAATGAGGACAAAGATACAATGTACCAGAATCCCTGGGACACAGCTAAAGTAGTGTTTAGAGGGAAATTCATAGCACTAAATGCCCACAGGAGAAAGGGGGAAAGTTCTAAAATCAACACTCTAACATCAAAATTAAAAGAACTAGAGAAACAAGAGCAAATAAATTCAAAAGCTAGCAGAAGACAAGAAATAACTAAGATCAGAGCAGAACTGAAGGAGACAGAGACACAAAAAAACCTTTCAAAAAATCAATGAATCCAGGAGCTAGTTTTTTGAAAAGATGAACAAAATAGACCGCTAGCCAGACTAGTAAAGAACAAAAGAGAGAAGAATCAAATAGACACAATAAAAAAAATGGTAAAGGAGATATTACCACTGATCCCACAGAAATACAAACTACCATCTGAGAATACTATAAACACCTCTACTTAAATAAACTAGAAAGTCTAAAAGAAAAGGATAAATTCCTGGACACATACACCCTCCCAAGACTAAACCAGGAAGAAGTCAAATCCCTGAATAGAGCAATAACAAGTTCTGAAATTGAGGCAGTAATTAATAGCCTACCAACCCAAAAAAGCCCAGGACTAGATGGATTCACAGCCAAATTCTACCAGAGGTACAAAGAGAAGCTGGTACCATTCCTTCTGAAACTATTCCAAACAATACAAAAAGAGGCACTCCTCCCTAACTCATTTTATGAGGCCAGCATCATCCTAATATCAAAACCTGACAGAGACACAACAAAAAAAGAAAAGCTTAGGCCAATATCCCTGGTGAACATCGATGTGAAAATCCTCAATAAAATACTGGCAAACCAAATCCAGCAGCACATCAAAAAGCTTATCCACCATGATAAAGTAAGCTTCATCCCTGGGATGCAAGGCTGGTTCAACATATGCAAGTCAATAGACATAATCCATCACATAAACAGAACCAAAGACAAAAACTACATAATTATCTCAATAGATGTAGAAAAGGCCTTTGATAAAATTAAACACCCCTTCATGCTAAAAACACTCAATACACTAGGTATTGATGGAACATATCTCAAAATAATAAGACCTATTTATGAAAAACCCATAGCCAATATCACACTGAATGGGCAAAAGCCAGAAGCATTCCCTTTGAAAACCAGCACAAGACAAGGATGCCCCCTCTCACCACTCCTACTCAACATAGTAGTGGAAGTTCTCACCAGGGCAATCAGGCAAGAGAAAGAAACAAATGGTATTCAAATAGGAAGAGATGAAGTCAAATTGTCTGTTTGCAGATTACGTAATTGTATAATTAGAAAACCCCATCGTCTCAGCCCAAAATCTCCTTAAGCTGATAAGCAACTTCAGCAAAGTCTCAGGATACAAAATCAATGTGCAAAAATCACAGTCGTTCCTATACACCAACAATAGACAAACAGAGAGCCAAATCATGAGTGAATTCCCATTCACTATTGCTACAAAGAGAATAAAATACCTAGGAATCCAACTTACAAGGGACATGAGGACTTTTTCAAGGAGAACTACAAACAACTGCTCAAGGAAATAAGAGAGGGCACAAACAAATGGAAAACATTCCATGCTCACGGATAGGAAGAATTGATACCGTGAAAATGGCCATACTGCCCCAAGTAATGTATAGATTCAATGCTATTCCCACCAAGCTACCATTGACTTCCTTCACGGAATTAGAAAAATCTACTTTTAATTTCATACGAAACAAAAAAGAGCCCATATAGCCAAGACAGTCCTAAGCAAAAAGAACAAAGTTGGACGTATGATGCTACCTGACTTCAAACTATACTACAAGGCTACAATAACCAAAACAGCATGGTACTGGTACCAAAACAGATATATAGACCAATGGGACAGAACAGAGGCCTCAGAAATAACACCACACATCTACAACCATCTGATCTTTGATAAACCTGACAAACACAAGCAATGGGGAAAGGATTCCCTATTTAATCAATGGTGTTGGGAAAACTGACTAGCCATATGCAGAAAACTGAAACTGGATCTCTTGCTTACACCTTATACAAAAATTAACTCAAGATGAATTAAAGACTTAAACGTAAGACCTAAAAGCATAAAAACTCTAGAAGAAAACCTAAGCAATACAATTCAGGACGCAGGCATGGGCAAAGGCTTCATGACTAAAACAACAAAAGCAATTGCAACAAAAGCCAAAATTGACAAATGGGATCTAATTAAACTAAAGAGCTTCTGCTCAGCAAAAGAAACTATCATCAGAGTGAACAGGCAACCTACAGAATGGGAGAAAATGTTGCAATCTATCCATCTGACAAAGGTCTAATATCCACAGTCTACAAGGAACTTAAACAAATTTACAAGAAAAAAAGCAAACAACCCCATCAAAAAGTGGGTGAAGGATATGAACAGACACTTCTCAAAAGAAAACATTATGCAGCCAACAAACATATGAAAAAAAGCTCACCATCACTGGTTATTAGAGAAATGCAAATCAAAACCACAATGAGATACCATCTCATGCTGGTTAGAATGGCGATTATTAAAAGTCAGGTAACAACAGATGCTGGAGAGGATATGGAGAAATAGGAACACTTTGACACTGTTGGTGGGAGTGTAAATTAGTTCAACCATTGTGATTGAAGACAGTGTGGCGATTCCTCAAGAATCCAGAATCAGAAATACCATTTGATCCAGCAATTCCATTACTGGGCATATAGCCAAAGGATTATAAATCATTCTACTATAAAGACACATGCACATATATGTTTATTGCAGCACTAATCACAATAGCAAAGACTTGGAACCAATCCAGATGCCCATCAATGATAGACTGGATAAAGAAAATGTGGCACATATGCACTGTAGAATAGTAGGCAACCACAAAAAAGGATAAGTTCATGTCCTTTGCAGGGACATGTATGAAGCTGGAAACCATCATTCTCAGCAAACTACCACAGGAACAGAAAACCAAACATCGCATTTCTCACTCACAAGTGGGAGTTGAACAATGAGAACACATGGACACAGAGAGGGGAACATCATACACCGGGGTCTGTTGGGGGGTGGGGGGCAAGGGGAGGGATAGCGTTAGGAGGGATTATAGGAGTGAATCACTGCACCCAGCTTTGTTTCCTTTCTTAAAAAAAAAAAAATTTTTAGAGACAGGGGTCTCACTATGTTGCACAGGCTGTATTCGAATCCCTGGGTTCAAGCAATCCTCCCACCTCAGCCTCCTGAGTGGCTGGGGCCATGACATGCACCACCATGCCTGCTTTGTGATCATCTTTGATGTTACCACTGTAATCGTTTTGGTGCCACAAACCACACCCAAATAAGACAGTGAACTTAATAAATATTGTGTGTTCTGGCTGCTCCACTGACTGACACCCTCCCATCTCTCTCCCTCTCTTAGGGCCTCCCTGTTCCCTGAGACACAACAATATTGAAATTTGGCTAATGAATAACCCTACAAGGAACTTATCTAAGTGTTCAGGTAAAAGAAAGAGTCACACATCTCTCACTTGAAATCAAAAGCTAGAAATGATTAAACTTAGTGAGGAAGACATGTTGAAAGCTGAGACAGGCCAAAAGCTCTATCTCTTATACCTGTTAACCAGCTTGTGAATGCAAAGGAAATGTTCTTGAAGGAAATTAAAAGTGCTACTCCAGAGAAACACGATAGATAAGAAAGCAAAACAGCCTTATTGCTGACATGCAGAAAAATGTAATGATCTGAATAGGAGATCAAATCAACCACAGCATTCCTGTAAACCAAAGCCTAATCTGGAGGAAGAGCCTAACTCGTTCATTCCATAAAGGCTGAGGGGGAAGTGAGGAAGCTAGCAGGTGTTGGTTCATGAGGTTGAAGGAAAGAAGTTGTCTCCATAACATAATCATAAAAGTGCAAGGTGAAGCAGCAAGTGCAAGATGGGGAAGCTGCAGCAAGTTATCCAGGAGACTCAGCTAAGATGATTGATGAAGGTGATTACACGAAACAACAGATTTTCATTGTAGACGAAACAGCCTTCTAGGGGAAGAAGATGCCATCTAGGGCTTTCATAGCTAGTTTAATGATAATGATAATGAAGCCAATCTATTCTCTTTCTAATGGAGGCCAATTTGAGTTGGTTCCATGTCTTAAAAAAGAAATAGTTCTCACGAATACATCTTCTGTTCCTTTGGCTGTCTTGACTTTGCACTGTGGACAGGGTTATCTAGTTAGACTCAGCCTTCATGGTTCTCTAACTCAGGACCCCACTTCCCTCCCAACTTCTCTCCTCAAACTCTTAGAATATTGCTTTGGGGCTTCTGGTTGAAAGCCAGGCTTTGATTCCAGGAGCTCCAGAGCTCCCCAAGTCGGGCAGCTGCAGGCTGTCTTCACCCACCACACGATGCCAACAACTGTGGAAGCTCTATCCATTCTATCTTAACATTTCCAGCCCAGGCAGTCAAGACTCTGATCCCAGAGGCTGAGAAACAGCAGGAAAAGTCACTACTGTTCACAGAAGAGAAGGTGGGTGAAGCCAGTTTCTCCACCACCACCACTACCTCACAGCAGCCGAGAGCATCAGAGCTCCTGCCTCTGAGCCTCATTGGGAAAGCCCCGTGAGGTTATGCGTGTTGTCCTTGTGCTATTTCAAAGTCCAGCCAAGTGGACACAAGTCACACACAGTATGGATCAATCTGGAGAGCCTGAACTGCCCCATAGGGAGGCTGAGAATAGCTCTTACCTGCTGATTCACTCCCACAAATGGCCACTGAAGATTGTCAGCCTAGATTTTCCCAACAGAGAACAGAGACAGAGACCCCCACTCCCACCCCCACACCTGTCTTTTCTACCACATCCTCTGGACATCAGGAGCATGCATCGTGTGGTTCTAGAACCTGGACTAGAAAAGTGACAGCAACCTCTACCCCTTCCCTAGCCCCACTATGCACCACCTAAATCAGCAACAGAGAGCCCTGTGGGAGGCTGGGGGCCAGTGGAATCCACACCGCAGTACCAGCAGAGAAGAAAGATGGTCACAGCCCCTTTATGAAATGGACTAACGCATTCAGAATTCTCGTGGAGCACGGAAAGTGAAAGAAGCTCATGTCAATGGTGGTGAGCACTCCATGGAAACCATCCTTCATATGGTGCCAGGTCACGGGCACTCCCAGGTCTTCCAGCCTCTTCTTGTACAACAGCGAATCGTCCCGGAGAGCATCATACTCACAGCTCACGATGCAAGTTTCCGGGAGCTGAGACACTACGTCATCTTCTGCAATCAGAGGCGAGCACATCACATCCAGGACAACACTTACTTCCAAGTAAGCAGCTTCATTCACGGGCTCAGGGGGTATCGGTCGGTAGCCCCTCTTCTTAAACCTCTCGGGGATGTTTTCTGGCCCCAACCACTTTCTGTACTTTTCCCAGACTTTGGCAGGCAAATGGGCGCCTTTCATGATGACCTCTTGCCAGGAGGAGCTGAAGTCCAGGTATTGAGAAAAACAGTAGCAGGCGAAACTCCAGTTGAGCAGGGGGATGTTTTTACTCTGTTGAAAGGAAGGGGTTTGTATATCCAGGGCTTGGAGACTGGCGTAGATCAGGATCTGAGCTCGGATCCGGGGCAGATCTGGCCTGTCCACAAGTTTTTGACAAACCACCGTGGCTATTCCCCCTCCCAAACTGTCACCACAGACCACAACCCGGGCTGGATCCACTCCGTATGCATCCAGGGACTTCAGGAAGTGGATGGTGGCCACCAAGCAGTCTCTTATTGGCACTGGAAACTTATGCTTAGGTAACTGGCGGTAACTGAAAAGGAATCAAGAAACACAGTTGATACCCATCGCCCCAGCAGATCCAAAAATATCAGCGTCTAGCATCTTTTAGCCCAAATTAGTCCATTCACTTCCCTTTCTGAAACTTGAGCAGGTAGTTAGGTGTGAGGTTTAAATGAGACGAGACACATACAGCCCACATACCTAGGCAGGTGCCATTCCTACTGTCTCAATGCCCTAATGGGGGACCCGTGTCACGAGACATCCACCAATTGGCCAACAGTGTAAATATCACCCACACTGGCCCCATCTTCCTGAACCTACCTCATGTTGCTTCCCTGACTCACCTGCTCCTGCTTCCTGTCTTATGATTCTTGTATGAGCAACTTCAAGGCCTGCTTGGGTTTTTAATTAATCATGCCATACCTACAGATTTTGTTAGGGGGGATCTTATAGACTTAAATACAGCAGGTCGGCCAGGCCAGTGGCTCATGCCTTTAATTTCAGCACTTTAGAAGGCCGAGGTGGGCCGATCCCTAGAGTCTAAGAGTTCAAGGCCAGCCTGGGCAACATGGTGAGACCCCATCTCTACAAAGAATACAAAAAATTAGCTGGGCGTGGTGGTGGATGCCTGTAGTCCCAGCTACTCAGGAGGCTAAGGCAAGTGGATCGCTTGGGCCTGGGAGGTTGAGGCTACAGTGAGCTATGATCACACCACTGCACTCTAGCCTGAGCGACAGACAGAGTGAGACTCTGTCTCAAAGAAGAAAAAAAAAAAAAAGCAGCCCTCAAATAATGCCATTTCATTCAACATTGTTTCATTATATTGATGAAAGGCAGAAAAATGACTCCAGCCTAGGCTACTACTGTTTGTGTGGAGTCTGCACGTTCTCCTCATGTCTGTGTGGGTTTTCTCCCGGTCTTCCAGTTTCCTCCCACATCCCAAAGACGTGTATGTTACATTCATGAGCATGTCTGAATTGTCCCGGTCCAGGTGAATGTGGGTGTAGGTGTGAGTGTGCCCTGCGATAGGAGGGTGTCCTGTCCAGGGCGGGTTCCTGCCTTGTTCCCTAAGCTGCAGGGATAGGATCCAGCCCCCATGACCCTGAATTAGAATAAGTGAGTTGGAAACCGAATAGATGAAGGAATATACGTTATTGTAAAATGAAAAATGCATAAAGCCAGCCAGGTGTGGTGGCTCACGCCTGTAATCCCAACACTTTGGGAGGCCGAGGCAGGCGGATCACCTGAGGTCAGGAGTTCAAGACCAGCCTGACCAACATGGAGAAACCCTGTCTCTACTAAAAATATAAAATTAACCGGGCGTGGTGGCACATGCCTGTAATCCCAGCTACTCAGGAAGGCTGAGGCAGAAGAATCCCTTGAACCCGGGAGGTAGAGGTTGTGGTGAGCTGAGATCGCGCCGTTGCACTCCAACCCGGGCAACAAGAGTGAAACTCTGTCTCAGAAAAAAAAGAAAAAAAATTATAAAGTCAGCCAAGCACAGTGGCTCATGCCTGTAATCCCAGCAATTTGGGAGGCCAAGGCAGATGGATCGCCTGAGCTCAGGAGTTCAAAACTAGCCTGGGCAACATGGTGAAACCCTGCCTCTACCAAAAATACAAAAAACTAGCCAGGCGTAGTGGTGTGCATCTGTGGTCCCAGCTATTCAGGAGGCTGAGGCCCAAAAATCGCTTCAGCCCAGGAGGCGGAGGTTGCAGCGAGCCGAGATCACACCACTGTACTCCAGCCTGGGTGACAGAGGGAGAGCCCATCTCAAAAAAAAAAAAAAAAAAAAAAAATGCGTACAGTCTACAATAATCATACATCTGCACAAAAATAAATGATGCAGTACAGAAGCTCTCAGTGAGTCTGCCACATTTGTGAGTGCTTAGTTTTGAACTGGGAGATGGTCAGAGGTACTCCTGACAATTTTCACCTTGCAAACATTTATTCCTAGATTTAACCCACCACCAGAATGACCACCATCACTCACTGATTCACCAAGAATTGGGCAAACAATTATCTTTTTGTTTTTATCAATCTTTTAAAAATATATGTATAGCTCACGTTTATTTCAATTTTTAATATTAGCAGGTTTTGGTCTTTATTTAGAAGCTTACAGCAGGCATAGTGGCTCACGCCTGTAATCTCAGCACTTTGAGAAGCTGAGGAAGAAGGATTGCCTGACCTCAGAAGTTTGAGACCAGCCTGGGCAACATGGCAAGCCCTCACCTCTACTAAAGAAAATGATAGGCCGGGTGCGGTGGCTCATGCATGTAATCCTAGCACTTTGGGAGGCCGAGGCGGGCAGATCACAAGGTCATAAGATCGAGACCATCCTGGCTAACATGGTGAAACCCCGTCTCTACTAAAAATACAAAAAAATTAGCCGGGCACGGTGGCGGGCGCCTGTAGTCCCAGCTACTCAGGAGGCTGAGGCGGGACAATGGCGTGAACCCGGGAGGCGAAGCTTGCAGTGAGCCGAGATCGCGCCACTGCACTCCAGCCTGGGTGACAGAGCGAGACTCTGTCTCAAAAAGAAAAAGAAAAAGAAAAAGAAAATGATAAAATATAAAAGTAGTAAAATAAATTTTTAAAAAATTTAATAAATTTGCTGGTGTTTTGTGGCCAGGATTATACCATCAGAGCTTAATTCTGTTTATATCAATTAGCCTAGGTTTTGTAATAGGTAAAATTGGTTTTACTCCAAGTCATAGTTCCAAGAACCTGTCGACAGTGTTGAGGACTGACTGTACCACCAGAGGCCAGAGATATACAGCACTCTTCCAAACAAGCTATGCACACTCAACACCATTGCTGCCATGCCTACCTGGTATTGCTAAGAGATTCCAGAAATCCAGATTTTGTGAGAAAGTTCACTATTTTTCAATGCTGGTCACAAATAAAAAAAAAAAAAAAAAGAAAGAAAGAAAAGAGAAAGAAACAGAAATACTCTATGGGACCAACAAATGGCTGATACCATTTCCATTCCATACCCCCATTTCAGGCCACCTGGGAACAGGAAGTCCTGGAAAGCAATGCCCTTAACTCCAAAATCCTGTCTACCTTGGATTTAGAAAATAACTTTCTAGCGGAGACTTGCTAGCATGTTCTACTGACAATCTCTTGGTTTGGCACAACCAGAATGATAAGGTGTCCAGCAACGTCCCATGGTAGAAACCCTTCTGGAGCTAAGAATTGTAAAGTCAGGGGTTTATCCAGTTCCCTCTCTCATCTCATCTCTTAATTTTGTTTTTCTTTTCTTTTCTTTTCTTTTTTTTTTTTTTTTTCTGAGACGGAGTCTTACTCTGTCACCCAGGCTAGAGTGCAGTGGCGCCATCTCAGCTCACTGTAACCTCTGCCTTCCGGGTTCAAGTGATTCTCCTGCCTCAGCCTCCTGAGTAGCTGGGATTACAGGCACATGTCACCACGTCTGGCTAATTTTTGTATTTTTAGTAGAGACAAGGTTTCACCATGTTGGCCAGCTGGTCTTGAACTCCTGGCCTCAAGTGATCCACCCGCCTTGGCCTCCCAAAGTGCTGGGATTACAAGCATGAACCACTGTGCCCGGCTTCATCTCTTCATTTTCTACTCTCCTCAGGTAGCTGTGCCATAAGAAAGTTGGCATATGTACCCCCACTGAGACGCAGAGAACTGATAGAGAACTGATATTTCTTTAGAGTGTGTACCTCTACGTGAAACTACAGGGAGACTTAACCAGGAGGAACCACGTGTGTGATGCTGCGTCAGGCAGCAGGACAGGGGACCCAATGCTCACCACACCCTCTTTGAGGCTCCAGGCTGGGTGGTGGCTGTCAGAGATCCGTTAGGAGAGACAATGGGTTTGGTTTTGCTTTTGTTCTTCTCGCTTTCTTCAGTGGGTCTCTGCCAGAGGGACCTCCCTTTTGGGAGCACTTGGAAGTGGATGTGGCAGCATTACGGGTTGTTTGAGTGATGGTACAGGGTACCACAGGCGTTTAGCAGAGGGAGGTGCAGGGCTGTTTTACTCCAAGAAGAGCTATGTAGCCCAGGTGTTCGTGTAGTGAAACTCTGCACCTGATCCGCTTAAAAAAGACCACCTCCTACCCAGCTTCCAAACGCACAGAACACCTCTGTTTAAACAAACCCAAGGCCCGCATGCACAGAGGAAGGGGTTCCCCATTCTCTGTCTCTCCATCTGTCTTCACCTCCCCTTATTTTTCTCTCACTCTCTTTTTCTTGTTTTGTTTTATTTAAGACAGGGTCTTGTTCTGTCACCCAGGCTGAGTGTAGTGGCGCAATCACGGCTCACTGCAACCTCCCAGGCTCAGGTTCTTCTTCCACTTCGGCCTCCCAAGTAGCTGGGACTACAGGCATATACCACCACACCTGGCTAATTTTTGTATTTTTTGTAAAAATGGGATCTCACTATGTTGCCCAGGCTGCTCTGAACTCCTGGGCTCAAGGATTCCGCCCGCCGTGGCCTCCCAAAGTATTGGGATTACAGGCGTGAGCCACTGCACCCAGCCGCCTCCTCTTTCTCTATTCACTGGCTTCTCCCAGCCCATCCTCGCCTCTGGGCTTCCTCCAGCACCAATCTGCTCCCACCCCCACCCCCATTTCTTCTTCCCACCCCATCTCTCCGCATCAGAGCCTTGCTCCCTGCTGGCTCCCTGGAATCTCCCCTTTACTCACCCAACTGCCAGAACCACAGAGTCACTCTCCTTGCACAAACGAGAGCATATGCCATGGTGGGTTTCTAGAAAATAAAAGATTTTTAACATTCACTAGGAAGGCTTCCTTTGCCAGCCATTGTTGCTGTCTTCTTCTTATAGACACAGCCCTTGGGCCAACGCTGACTAGGTTTTCCTCTACTCCAGCAAAGCTCCAGTCAATCTTCTCACTGATTCTCCTTCGTGGTACTGCCTGAACAACTTTCTCTAAGACGCCCACCCTCCGATCCATCCTACAAGTCATTAAAAATATCTGCAGGCCGGGCGCGGTGGCTCAAGCCTGTAATCCCAGCACTTTGGGAGGCCGAGACGGGTGGATCACGAGGTCAGGAGATCAAGACCATCCTGGCGAACACGGTGAAACCCCATCTCTACTAAAAATACAAAAAACTAGCCGGGCGAGGTGGCGGGCGCCTGTAGTCCCAGCTACTCGGGAGGCTGAGGCAGGAGAATGGCGTGAACCCGGGAGGTGGAGCTTGCAGTGAGCTGAGATCCGGCCACTGCACTCCAGCCTGGGCGGCAGAGCGACACTCCGTCTCAAAAAAAAAAAATATCTGCAAAGCTGTTTGACTGTAGAGTGCAGAGGTTTAGGGTGTGAGCTCTGGATTCAGACAGACTGGAGTTCAAATCTCATCTTTGCCTCCTTCTAGTTTGAGATGACATCGTGCCTAGCACGCCTCTTAACCTCCTGAGGCTCGATTTCCTCATCTGTGAACTGGGGTAATGAGAATATCTAACTCATAGAGTGTTGGAGTTAGAATGAGATCATCCACCTATAGGGTTCTCACAGTGCCTGTGTGTAATTAGTAATATTAATAAATATTGCTTAATAAATATTGGCTGTTACTATCATTCTCATATAGACAAAACCAACATCACCCTTGCATTAAATCCCTTACTCTCAAAGGCTGCCACACTGGGACCCTGGCATTTCACAGATTACAAAGCATATAAAGATGTTTCCCCTCCCCCAATTCCCTGGGAGTAATAATTAAGATAGTTATTATTATTTGTCTCAATAGTGACTTTTTCCTCTCATTGATTTTTCTCAAATCTTCCTATTTGTCTGTACCAGAATTTGTCTTAGCAACACCTGACGTGACACAAACTGCTGTGTTTTAATTCTTTTCATTTAAAATATCCTTATTTCCAACTAAATAGAGGTGGTGATTGTAAGTAAAATAGTGATATATACATGTATATATTTATATGTATATACATATGTACACATATAAATGCAAGTAAGGGTATATTTCAGGATCTTTACCTTACAGTATCCTTCCTTATATTACAGTATTATTACAGTTAACTAAGGATTACATTTAAGTAAATAAGGAGATACATAAGAGGGCAATATATCCCATATTTTTGCCCCCTCAATGATCTGCAAACCATGAACTGCCCTGGTGTTCCCTGGTAATAATAGCAGACTTTAAGCCCCAGGAAGATGCCCATTCTTTCAAGTCATGTTAAGGGGTGCCACCACCCTTTGGGAGATCTGAGAAAAGCGTTCTTACTCAAGCTCCCCACGGCGCCCCCACCACCGTGGTAGTACACGATGCCAGGCTTCAGGGTGCAGGTGGATGCCTTGGGCTGATACAGCTTCACAGGGATTGTCCCAAAGCGGAAATCTGTGACCACAACATCGGGGTCGTACTTTAGCGGCGGCAGATCGTGCACGAAACGGATAAATTGGGGCATAGAACAGATTCTGAGCTTCTCAAAAATCATTCCCTGTTGGAGAGAGAAGAAGAAATCTGTCGAGATGGGTTTCTTCACAGGCCATCTCGGGTCTGGCCTTCACAACCTACCCTCCACAGGTGACGAAAGGAGTGATTGGAAACTGCAGTCAGATTGGACCACAGCCCTGCTCAAGCCCTCAGTGCCCTCAGGACACCTGCAGGAAAATCCACTCTCATGCAGGCCCAGGTGACCACAGCACCAGCCAGCTCCTCTCAACCCACTCTCCTGACACCTTCCACTGCAGCCACTACAAGCCAGACTTCTGGGCGCCCTCGATGGCCCCTGTACTTGCAACACCCGCCTCCACCACGAGGCCCTGCTCCACCTCAGCCCGGGCATGACCTCTGTTTCCAGGGAGGCCTTCCTGTGCCATCCCAGCCAATCTGGCCACCCCAAGCCTGTGTAGCTAACTATAGTGTGGGTACATTTTTTAAAAACAGGAAGGGGGAGTTCATATCTTTTGAAAATGCCTACTGAACAATTTTAGGATAAAATAATATGATGTCCAAGATTGGCTTCTTAAATAAATGAAAATGAGGGAAAAGTTAGGGACATTTAGGGACACAAGGAAGGGAGATGGGCCAGGAGTCAGTGATGGTGACACTGGAGAGTGGGCACCCTGTTCCCCTTTGGTATAGGTCAAGGTTTCATAAAGAGTTGAAAATACAGCCAGGCACAGTGGCTGATGCCTGTAATCCCAGCACTTTGGGAGGCCAAGGCTGGTGGATCACTTGAGGTCAGGAGTTCAACGCCAGCCTGGCCAACATGGTGAAACCCCGTCTCTACTAAAAATACAAAAATTGGCTGGGCGTGGTGGCTCAAGCCTGTAATCCCAGCACTTTGGGAGGCCGAGACGGGCGGATCACGAGGTCAGGAGATCGAGACCATCCTGGCTAACACAGTGAAATCCCGTCTCTACTAAAAAATACAAAAAACTAGCCGGGCGTGGTGGCGGGCGCCTGTCGTCCCAGCTACTCAGGAGGCTGAGGCAGGAGAATGGCGTAAACCCGGGAGGCGGAGCTTGCAGTGAGCTGAGATCCGGCCACTGCAGTCCAGCCTGGGTGACAGAGCGAGACTCCATCTCAAAAATAAATAAATAAATAAATAAAATTTAAAAAAATAAAAATACAAAAATTAGCCGGGTGTGGTGGTGGGCTCCTGTATTCCCAGCTACTTGGGAGGCTGAGGTGGAAGAATCTGTTGAACCCGAGAGGAAGAGGTTTCAATAAGCTAAGATCATGCCATTGCACTCCAGCCTGGGCAATGAGAGTGAAACTCCAGCTCAAAAAAAAAGTTAAAAATACATAAATAAAGAGGGCTCTCCCTCTGGGTATCCTTCCCAGTGTTTCCTAGTCCTTGTCTGTGCCACAGCAATTTTGGCCACGGGTAAAAGACTGCAGGCCTCATTTGAGAACTTTTGTTTTGTTTTGTTTTGTTTCGTTTTGTTTTTCTGGAGAGACAGAGGCCTCACTATGTTGCCCAGGCTGGTGTTAAACTCCTGGACTCAAACGATCCTCCCACCTCAGCCTCCCAAAGTGCTGGGATTACAGGTGTGAGCCACTACACCCAGCCCAGAACATTTTTAAATACATAAAATAAATACATGGGATTATAAAGAAAAGCAGTTTTTTAAAAATATACTTATCAAAATATTAAAATGTATGACATAATAACATAGGTGCTTCCTTACTAGCACATAGAGTAATAAGATCTAGCTGCTGCCTGACACTATCCTAATTTCAAAGAAATGAGGAGAATACATGAGTTTCCACAATATCTAATAGGCTATGCAAATATGTCTGATTCCTCTTTGGTGACAGTCGAGGTCTGGCTTTCAGGGCTGTGGTTTGTTGCCTTCATTCCTTGTAGAAAGAATTTCAATTGGAAGTTAGTTGTGAAAATGGGGTAACTTTGACCCCATCCAAATCCATGACCCCCTTGTGTTCTGTGACCCCAGAGGCTCAAGGAGCCCAAGGAGAGAAGCCCTGTTCGACTCCCCTGATGGGTTTTGCTGTCCTCCTTGCATTCTCCACTTTGGGAAGCTGTTTATCTGTAGCTTGTTCACTTGTGAGTTTGGTCCTTTATGGACCACTTCCCCGCCCCCCACCGCCTGGACCCTACAAACTCCCTCAAGGCAGACCTGTGGGAACTTCATCTCTCTCGCCTGTCATTGTCCCTAGGGCCCAGAACTGGCGCAGGACACACAGCAGTTGCATGACACATCTTTGCATAAAAAATAAATGAATCAAGAAAGAGTAACAATGGCTACTATTTAGAGAGGGCTCCTTCTGCGCCAGGCATTATAATATGCCCTCTGGAGAGGGTTATTCATGGAGTCTCCACAAAATGCTGTGAAGCAGGGGCAATTTTCCCTACTTTGTAAAGGAGGAAATCGAGTCACTGTATTTGGGAGCCTGGACTACAGAATCTGAGAGTCAAGGGCAGGAAAACCTAGGACCCAATCACTGCATCTTATAAAAGCTGACTCTGGAGATCAGAAGACTTGAGTTCCTGGGATCTTTTCTTTTAGGTAATAGCTACATTCTTTTGAATAGCATAGAAGTTATTTTGAATAACATAGAAGAAACACCTAGGGTGTCTCTTGAGAAGAGGCGCTGGCGATTGCTTTTCGTTATGTAAGAAACTTACAAAAAATATTTTGTATATTCAATTTCTGTCAAAGTACAAGAAAAAGTACAAGAAATCCATATTGGCAACACCTACACAGTTCCATTTACAGGTATTTGAACAAATTACACCAGATGTTACCTAGGCAGGTTTCTAGCTCTCAAAAGCAACAACATATTTTTTAAGTCATATTCTGTCGTTTTGCTCACCGACACTAATTTACTCATCTGCTACCTGTTTACTTTGTGGCTTGCTAACTGTAGCTAGCAGGCAGATAGCAATGGGGGCCCAGAGCCTCAGGAAAATTCATTCGTATCTTCACAACTTCGGAGAGTGGCGAGTGCTGTGAATAATATGGACGCATTTATGGACACATGAAATGTACACTTAAAAGTGGTAAAGATGGTAAATTTTATATGCATGTTTTACCTCAATTTAAAAAATAAAGCAAACCAACAACAAAAAAAGGAAGTCAGATGGGAGACACACAGGTGGATAGAACCAGACTGGTTTTCTCCTTCTGTTAACTGAGAAAGCAGATCATTCTTCGAATTTTGTGGTTATTAGCCGGGGCTAGCTTCAGAAACACCCAAAGAGGCTGAGAACCACCTAATAGAGATTATGCAGGTTTCAGAAGGTGCGATCCCCCGTCACTGCGGGCCCCATGATACCGGTGTTCATTCAGCTAGAAGTTTCTGGTGTGTGATTTTTCCTGTTCCCTTCCCTAATGCTCAGCTGGAGGGGACACACAAAACACAAAACTCACCCATGTCACCAGCAACTGGAAGATGCAATGAAGGACTCTCAGTTTCACGGGGTGGCCAATCGCTGCCGGGATGTGCACAATGAAAAACTGGCTGCAAATGACCCATAGAGTGACCCCTAGTGAGAACACACAGTCTGCTGCGAGGAAGATCAGGGCCAGGACCCACATGCTGCTTCCAGCTCAGAGCGGGCTGAGAGGAAGCTGTGCGCAGTGTAAACCATTTAGGACACGGTTCGGAGCCCCAGATCTCTTCCATTTATAAGTCACACCTGCCCTTCCCCACCTCCCTCCATCCCACAAACACTGACCCAGCCCAGATGAGTCACAGACTCAGGTGAGGATGTGGTTCTAGGACAGGGCCCATGCAGAGGGGAAAGTGACCCATCCAGCCTGATCCAGCCAGAAAAGAAAGTTCTAGAGTCTCAGCTTACAATCTGGCACTGCTAACTAGAAACAGCCTTGGGTAAGCCACAAGTCACAATGGACATCACAAACACAATTCCTCCCACCAGTCCTTGGACCTCATCCCCCACTCCCTGATTCAACTCCAGCTTATCATCCATCCATCAGCCTGCGGAGGAGGTCCCAGAGCTGTTGTACAGCAAGCCATTCTCTGTATGCCATTCTTCCTCCAGACCTCGGCCGGGCTCCATGCCTCCCCTCTTGCTGGTCTCTGCTCAAATGCTGCCTTCTCAGTGAGGGCATCCCTGGCAATCTTATTTAAATTAACTCCCGCCAGCATGACTACATCCACCTTCCCCATCCCCCACCTTCCCCATCCCCCACCCTTCCCCATCCCCCAGCTTCCCCATCCCACCACCTTCCCCATCCCCCACCCTTCCCCATCCCCCAGCTTCCCCATCCCACCACCTTCCCCATCCCCCACCCTTCCCCATCCCCCATCTTCCCCATCCCCCACCTTCCTCACCCCCCCACTGCTTGGTTTTTCCCTGTGACCTTTATCATCACCTGCCTCACTTGTCTGCTTATTGTCTGGGAAGACAGGGATTTTCTTTTTGTGCCATTTTATCATCAGAGGCTGGATCAGGGCTTGGTACTTGTAGGTGCTCAGCAAATGCCTATGGAGTGACGGAATGAATAGACAGGCTTTGTCCTCTTTCTTGCAAATCCGGGAAACTGTGCTTGCTTGCCTTTCCAGGTCAGGTCAAAGGTTGATGTCACCGTTGGAAATCTTCCCCTAACAACCAAGTCCCACATCTGCAGTAACAATAGCAATATGTGCTGTGTCTCCTGCCTCCCTGCTTGAGTGAGAGAGCAGTGGTTCTCAGACAGGGGAGATTTTACCTCCCAGAAGATATGGGACTATCTGGAAACATTTTTGTTGTCCCCACTCAGGAAGGGGCAGAGGGCTGGTGCTGGAGTGCCATAGACAAGAGGCCAGGGATATTGCCAAACATCCTGCAATGCACAAAGACTTATGCAGTCCAACAAGCTGATAGTAAGGTGGTTGAGAAACCCTGCATTTGCAACACTTGGATTTAAATCCTGGCTCTGCCGAATGCCAGCATGCTGATCATGAGCAAGTTATGTGCACTCAGCCTCAGTTTCCAAGTCTGTCAAATGGGGATAATAATAGTACTCCCCACTCCATAGGATTGTTGGCTGCCTCAAGAACACCAGCCTGTGTCAAGCACTAGTATGAGTCTGGCACATGGGAAGACTTAATTAGATGTCAGGAAGCCGGCCTGAAGCTTGTTTTCTTTCTCTCTCTTTTTCTTTCTTTCTCTTTTTCTTTCTTTCTTTCTTTCTTTTTCTTTCTTTCTTTCTCTTTCTTTCTTTCTTTCTTTCTTCCTTTCTTTCTTTCTTCCTTTCTTCCTTTCTTCCTTTCTTTCTTTCTTTCTTTCTTTCTTTCTTTCCTTCTTCCTTCCTTCCTTCCTTCCTTCCTTCCTTCCTTCCTTCCTTTTCTTTCTTCCTTTCTTTCTTTCCTTCCTTTCTTTCTTTCTCTCTCTCTCTTTCTTTCTTTCTTTCTTTCTTTCTTTCTTTCTTTCTTTCTTTCTTTCTTTCTTTCTTTCTTTCTCTTTCTTTCTTTCCTTCCTTCCTTCCTTCTTTTTTTTTCTTTTTTAGAGATGGGGTCTCGTGCTGTCACCCAGGCTTGAATGCAGTGGTGCTATCTTGGCTCACTGCGGCCTCCATCTCCCAGGCTCATGTAATCCTCCCACCTCAGCCTCTGGAGTAGCTGGGACTACAGGCATGCACCACCACGCACACCCATCTAATTTTTATCTTTTCTTTTTTTATTTTGTGTGTGTGTGTGTGTGTGAGAGACTGAGTCTCGCTCTGTCACCCAGCCTGGAGTGCAGTGGCACAATCTTGGCTCACTGACCCCTCCGCCTCCTGGGTTCAAGCAATTCTCCTGCCTCAGCCTCCCAAGTAGCTAGGACTACAGGCGTGTGACACCACACTGGCTAATTTTTTGTATTTGTAGTAGAGACAGGTTTTCACCATGTTAGCCAGGCTGGTCATGAACTGCTGACCTCAGGTGATCCACCTGCTTTGGCCTCCGAAAGTGCTGGGTATCACACTCATCCATGTGAAGAGACCACCAAACAGGATTTGCGTGAGAAACAAGGCTGTTTATTTCACCTGGGGGCAGGTGGGCTGAGTCTGAAAAGAGAGTCAGTGAAGGGAGATAGGGGTGGGGCTGTTTTATAGGATTTGGGTGGATAGTGGAAAATTACAGTCAAAGGGGGTTTTTCTCTTACGGGCAGGGGCGGGGGTCACAAGGTGCTCAGTGGGGAAGCTTCTGAGCCAGGAGAAGGAATTTCACAAGGTTAATCGCTCAGTTAAGGTTGGGCAGGAACAAATCACAATGGTGGAATGTCATCAGTTAAAGTTGGGCAGGAACAAATCACAATGGTGGAATGTCATCAGTGAAGGCAGGAATCGGCCATTTTCACTTCTTTTGTGATTCTTCACTTGCTTCAGGCCATCTGGATGGACACGTGCAGGCTTGGGCTCAGAGGCCTGACACTGGGACTACAAGCATGAGCCACTGTACCTGGCCTATATTTTTAATAGAGATGTGTTTTCATCATGTTGCCCAGGTTAGTCTTGAACTCCTGGACCCAAGCGATCTGCCCACCTCAGCCTCTCAAAGTGCTAGGATGACAAGCATGAGCCACCCGTGCCTGGCCAGGACTGAGCATTTCTATGTGTTCTTCAAACTCCCTCATTTTTCTCATATGCCCACAGAAAGACAATGTTTTAGCCCCTAAGGCATCTGGGTGGGACCAAGTAATGCATTCTAGCCACTGGAATGTGAATGAGAACACTGTGGCCATTCCCTGGCTATATACCATGTCCATGTGATTCCCCCAATGATTGGCCACAGAGTCTCCACAGAATCTTCTGTGCTCCCTTGCTCCAGAGTACATGACAAGGACTTCAGAAGGTTGAGCCTTACAATGGCAGAGCTCAGATCCTTGTATTAGATATGAATTCTAAATTTCTCTTCAAAGAATCATATGTCAGTATGTTCAGTTCTTTACCTTCTACTTTTAAACTTAACTTCCTCATAAAGCAAACTTTTTCGATCACCTGCTCCACCCTGACCCATTCGAATTACCTTCTCTGCACTGACTCATTCCGATAACCTGCTCCGCCCTGACTAATTCTGATTACCTACTCTGCCCTGACTGATTCCGATTACCTGCTCCCCCTTGAATCATTCTGATTACCTGCTCCATGCTGACTCATTCATTTTTCCCGCCAAACCACTCACCCCCATCACTCTCTTTAAATTAGCCAATCAGAATTAGTTAGCCTGTGTGGTCTAACCCTAGCCAATAGGGTGATGACACAGTAGAAGGGGCCACGTGAGTCAGGGATAAGAACCCCTTCCCCTCCCTTGTCCAAGTGTGCACTCACCATTGCTCCATCTGTAAGGGCGCATCCTTCTATAGAAGTAAATCACCTTCTGAGAAGAAAACATTTGTATTTTAGTGCTATTTCTTTTGCAGCACCAAAACTTTACGTATAACAATTTTGGGGCTCGTCCAGGATTACGTTCCCCTCCAGGAGCGGTCTCTGGTTCTCTCTCAGGAGGAGGCGCGCCCTGCCCCCTTGTGGCGGCCTCAGGAGTGAGAAATCAGGACCCATCCAGTGTGAGAAATAACCCAAACTCAGTAATGCAGAAGGAAACCGGCCAGCAACCTGGGGAAAAAGATCCTCCATAACGGCCACAAAAGTCTGTGCATGGACTGAGCAAAAGACACCACAGGAGCTAGTAAAGGATTTCCTTGTTGGCTGGGAACAAGGTAAGAAAGTCGCAGGGGGGCGGTGAAATACTCCTTGGTTGGGGTGGCTTAGGGGTTAAAAAGAGGTGAGACATCCCCATTAGTGGGGATTGAACCTCACACAAACCTCCAGTAGTAGAAAAGGCAAGAAATTTCCAATAGGGGAAATTGAGCCTCATCCCAAAAGGCAAGAAATTTCCAGTAAGGGAAATTGAACCTTACCCCAAAACCATCAAGATGGGAAATACCCTGAGCAAGACAGGGAGCAAGAGGGATAAAGATGGTAACAAAGATATCCCCCAGAGAGTCCCCTAGGTCTCATGTTAAAATACTGGAAGGATAATGAAAGGACTAAACATAGGAAAAAGCAAAAAATGATAAAATGTTGCTGTTTTATTTGGACTCAGGGACCCATCCTCAAACCCTCAATCTTCTGGCCAAATGAAGCAATTCAAACATAGGAAAAAAGCAAAAATGATAAATGTTGCTGTTTTATTTGGACTCTGTGGATCCAGATCTCAAACCTCAATCTTCTGTACAAAATTTGTCTGTACCGAGGGATGTACTGTGTCAGCTTCTAATCCAAAATGTTAATTATAAAAAGTCCAGTGTCTCAAGAAGAACTAGGCTATGCTCTTTGCTGGAGGCAAGGGCCTGCCCTCCTTTTTCCCTTAAAAACAAATAGGGAAGAACCCAATCTGGCACTCAAAGTGAAAAGTCAGAGGAGCCAGCTCTCACACCTAAAGATTCCAGTGTGTGGGGTCCCCTAAACTATCTTCCCCTGCTCATTATCCCCAATCCTTCCCCTCAGGCAGCCACTGCCGCCTCATATCCCATTCCAAATCCTTCCTCTACTCATGTTATCCCTCCTCCTTATAACCCTGACCCTAGGGAATTACCATCCCACCAGCCTGTTCTCTCCCAACCTAAATACCCCTCTCTAAAAGGAATCAAGTGTGAGGTAAAACAATGTAAAAAAGATATTCAGAATTTCCCATTTCCCTCCATACCTAAGGGGTCAGCCCCAATTCTCTTTCCTTTGAAAGAGGTACCACAAGGAGGGGGGAGCCATTGACTTTGTAAATGCTCCCTTAACCAGTTCAGAAGTCCGGAATTTTAAAAAGGAGCTTAAACTGCTACTAGATGACCCTTATAGAGTCACAGACCAAACTGACCAATTCTTAGGACCTCAGTTATACACTTGGGTCCAGTTAGTGTCCATCTTGGGCACCCTCTTTTCAGGGAAAGAAAGGAGTATGATTCATAGGGCTGCTATGGTAGTTTGGGAATGTGAATACCCTCCCGGTGAAAACATTCCTACAGCAGACCAGAAATTCCCTGCCCGAGACCCCCAGTGGGACAATAACAATGCAGATCACCAGGAAAATATGCAGGACCTAAGGGAGATAATAATAAAAGGAATTCAGGAATCAGTACCCTGAACCCAAAATCTTTCTAAAGCATTTGATATACAACAAGAAAAGGACGAAGAGCCTATGAGATTCCTGGACAGACTGAGGGAGCAAATGAGGCAATATGCATGCCTCAATTTAGATGATCCCCTTGGGCAAGGAATGTTGAAACTTGAATTTGTCACTAAAAGTTGGCCAGACATTTCAAAAAAAGCTACAAAAGATAGACGATTGGGAAGACTGTCCCCTAAGTGAGCTTAGGGAAGCTCAGAAAGTATATGTGAGAAGGGACGAAGAAAAACAGAAACAAAAGACAAAACTTACGTTATCCACCTTCCAACAGATGGCTCCAAACCCAGGTACTTCTAGACAGAATTTCCAGGGAGTCAGAAACTATAAAGGGTCCAAACCCTCCTTTAAAGGACCCCAGCCTCCATCTGGAGGACCAAGGCCCTCTCTACCACGTCCTCTAAAGAGTATGGGGGAGCAGGGTTAAAGAATCCCAAAACTAAGAGCAAGGAAAGGAAAGATAGGTGCAATAGATGTGGAAGAACAGGCCTTCAAGAGAGGATGTCCTGAACTAAGAAAGGAAAAAGAAGTCCTTCCACTCATAACTTTCGAGGAAGAATAGAGGGGTCAGGGGCTCTGTCTCTTTTTTCTTGAGTCCCACCGGGAGCCCTTGATAAATTTAGAGGTGGGACGCAAACATGAGCTTATCACCTTTTTAGTCAATTCAGGGGCCCCCCGCTCCTCTGTTTCCCCCCATCTAATGTCTCCTCCTCAGAGGAACTTTTAGTCTCTGGGGTAAAAGGGGAAGGATTTAGAGCAAAAAATTTAGAAGTTAGGTACCAGGATCACTCAGCTCATATTCAGTTCTTATTAATCCTTGAAGCAGGAACTAATTTATTGGGAAGGGATTTAATGTTAAAGTGGGGCATAGGTCTACAAGTCAGCCCAAGAGGATTCGTCACCTCATTAAACCTACTCACCACTGCAGATGAAAAATATATTAATCCTAATATGTGGTCCGAAGAAGGGAACTGAGGGAAACTCTGAGTCCCTCCAATCCACATCAAGTTAAAAAACCCTGGAGAACTAGTAAGAAGGAAGCACTATCCTATTCACCTAGAAGGTAGGATAGGGTTGAAACCTATAATAGAAGGCCTTATTAAAGACGGGCTTCTCGAGTTGTGTATGTCCCCTTATAATACCCCAATACTGCCAGTCAAGAAATCAGATGGGTCATACCAACTAGTAAAGGACCTTAGAGCTATTAACAAAATAGTCCAGACTACCCACCCTGTTGTCCCCAATCCTTACACCATTCTCAGCAAGATTCCATATAATCACCAATAGTTTACTGTAATAGATTTGAAGGATGCTTTGGGGCATGTCCCCTGGCTGAAGATAACCAAGATATATTTGCTTTTGAGTGGGAGGATTCCCACTTGGGGCGGAAACAACAATATTGATGGACAGTCTTACCCAGAGTGTTCACAGATTCCCCTAATCTTTTTGGCCAAATTTTAGAACAAGTATTAGAAAAAGTTGTCATCCCAAAACAAATACACCTTCTCCAGTACGTGCATGACCTTCTTATATTTGTTGAAAATATAGAGAAAGTAACTAACTTCACTTCACATATTCTTAACTATCTGCAGTTTGAGGGCCTACAAGTCTCAAAAAGAAAGCTTCAGTAAGTAGAGCCCAAAGTTAAATATTTAGGCCACTTAATAAGTGCAGGTAAGCAAAGAATAGGGCCTGAATGAATCGAGGGAATCGTGTCCCTACTCTTGCCTCAAACTAAACAAGAACTCAGGAAATTTTTAGGCTTAGTCTGATACTGCCGCTTACGGATTGACTCATATGCACTGCACACACTGTACAATAAACTGTTATATCAAAAACTTGCCCAGGAGAAGCCTAACCGTCTCCTGTGGACTTCTGAGGAAGTTGATTAAGTCAAGGAGCTGAAAGAAAAGCTCATAACTGCCCCTGTTTTAGCCTTACCCTCCCTAGAAAAGCTGTTCCACCTTTTTGTTAATGTGGACAGTGGGGTAGCTTTAGGAGTGCTGACTTAAGAATACGGAGGCCTCTGGCAGCCTGTGGCCTTCCTATCAAAGGTCTCAGATCCACTCACTTGTGGATGGCCTCAATGCATCCAGTCCATCGTGGCTACAGCAATTTTAGTCAAGGAACGCAGAAAGTTAACCTTTGGAGGAAAATTGATAGTAAGCACACCTCACCAAGTTAGAACTATCTTAAACAAGAGAGCAGGGAGATGGCTTACTGACTCAAGAATCTTAAAGTATGAGGCCATTCTGTTAGAAAAGAATGATTTAACATTAACCACTGATAATTCACTCAACCCAGCAGGTTTCCTAACAGGGAATCCAAATTTAAGGAGGGAACACACATGTCTAGATTTAATTGATTGCCATATAAAGGTTCAACCAGACCTAGGAAAAACTCCCTTCTAGACTGGACAGTACTTATTGATAAATGGTTCCTCCCAGGTGGTTGAGGGAAAAAGACACAATGGGTATTCAGTGATTGATGGAAAAATTCTTGTAGAAATAGAGTCAGGAAAATTATCCAACAGTTGGTCTGCTCAAACGTGTGAGCTGTTTGCACTCAACCAACCCTTAAAGTACTTGCAGAACCAGGAAGGAACCATCTTATACAGATTCAAGGTATGCCTTTGGAGTGGCCCATACATTTGGGAAAATTTAGACTGAACGAGGTCTCATTAATAGTAAAGGTCAAGACCTTCTTCACAAGGAGCTGACACCCAAATATTGAATAAATATTGAATCAATAAAATATTGAATAATTGCCGGAAGAAATAGCTATTGTCCATGTTCCAAGACACCAGAAAAGCCTTTCTTTGGAAAGTCAAGGAAATAACCTAGCAGATCGGGTAGCCAAGCAGGTTACTGTGTCTTCTGAAATGCATATTTTTCACTTAACTCCCTACCTGCCTCCTCCTACTGTAATCCCCATTTTCTCTTCCACTGAAAAAGAAAAACTATTAAAAATAGGTGCTAAAGAGAATTTAGAAGGAAAATAAGTATGGCCAGACCAGAAAGAAATGTTGTCTAAACCCCTTATGAGGGAAATCTTATCCCAGCTACATCAAGGGACCCATTGGGGGCCCCAGGCCATGTGTGACACAGTTCTCAGAGTTTATGGTTGTATAGGAATTTATACCCTGGCCAAACAGGTTACAGATAGTTGCTTAGTATGTAAGAAAACTAATAAACAAACTATAAAAAGATTACCTCTCGGTGGAAGGAATCCAGGCCTAAGGCCGTACCAAAGTATCCAAGTTGATTACACAGAAATGCCTCCAATAGGGTCGTCTAAAATATTTACTAGCGGTAATAGACCACATCACTCACTGAGTCAAAGCTACCCCTTTTCAAATGTGATAGCCAATAATGTAGTTAAGGCCCTAATTGAAAATATAGTACCCAGGTTTGGACTAATAGAAAATATTGACTCAGACACTGGGACTCATTTCACCACACACATTATTAAAAGGCTATCCCAAACATTAGACATTAGATGGGAATACCATATTCCCTGGCACCCGCCCTCATCAGAGAGAGTATAAAGAACGAATCAGACTTTTTGTTTGTTTGTTTGTTTGTTGAGACAGAGTGTCGCTCTGTCGCCCAGGCTGGAGTGCAGTGGCACATTCTCAGCTCACTGCAAGTTCCGCCTCCCGGGTTCACACCATTCTCCTGACTCAACCTTCCAAGTAGCTGGGACTACAGGCACCCACCACCATGCCTGGCTAATTTTTTGTATTTTTAGTAAAGACAGGGTTTTACCATGTTAGCCAGGATGGTCTCAATCTCCTGACCTCGTGATCCACCTGCCTCAACCTCCCAAAGTGCTGGGATTACAGGCGTGAGCCACTGCACCTGGCCAAGAATGAATCAGATTTTAAAGAACCACTTGACCAAATTAGTCTTAGAGACTCCATTGCCATGGACCAAGTGTCTTCCTATCACCCTGCTGGGAATTCAAACTGCACTATGGAAAGATATTGGTCTTTCTCCTTATGAGATGCTCTACAGATTGCCTTACTGAAACTCTACTACTGAAATTCCTACCTTTGAAACAAAAGACCAATTTCTCAAAAATTATATACTTGGTCTATCTTCTACTTTCTCTTTTCTTAAAACTAAAAGTCTATTAGCATAAGCGCCACCCTTGGAGTACCAGGTACATCAACATCAGCCTGAGGATCACATCCTCATCAAAAGCTGGAAAGAGGAGAAGCTTGAGGCAGCCTGGGAAGATCCCTACTTAATGCTCCTAACTACTGAAAACCACAGTCCACACGGCAGAGAGAGGATGGACTTATCACACCCGAGTCAAGAAAGTGCCGCCCACTCCAGAGTGGTGGGCGACAGTCCCAAGGGAAAACCCTACCAAACTAAAGCTAAGAAGAATTCAACTCTCTTTCATCTATTCTATTACTCCTTCTTTACCTACTCTATTGCTAACCATGTAGTGATTAACATAACCAAGTCAATTTCGCCTCAAACTACTGCATTCGATGCTTGCCTTGTTATACCCGTGGGGACTTGCCAAGTCAAAGACAGCTCTCCACTTCAGAAAAGTACCTCTGTCCCTCCTGGCTCTCCTCAGACTCGGCATTAATGAATTGGGACCATTTAATCCAGGGAGAATTTGAAAAGACCCCAGTGTCAACCAGGAATCTTGCCCCCACAATGTAGAGCTTTTATGCCGTAGTTGGTCCAACATTCTGTGGACCACTAAAGATCAAGGATGGACTGCCCCAACCGGTTTTTGTAACTTCCTAAAACCATACATTCATTTTACTAAAGGGGCAGCCCCCCTAACTGTCAGCTAAACCAGTGCAATCCTATACAGGTTATTCTCTCAAACCCTCAAAGGTTTTTCCCTTTTCTAAGCCAGTTCCCTTCTTTAAGCTGGTTTTATGGTATGGGGGCTGAGGTTTCAGGGACAGACTGTACTGGATTCTTTGAAATGCATTTTTTTGATCCCCTGCCACCTGCACCTTCCTCTAAGCCTTCTTCCAAAACCTCTCACAACAGAACAACTGCTCCTCCTCCATCTCACGACAAGACCAAGGTAGCTATCGTAGAAGTTAAAGACTTAAAACAAACTTTGGCAATTGAGACAGGACCAAGATGCAAATGCCTGGTTGGAATGGATCAAATATTCCGTCTGCATGTTAAACAAAAGCAACTGTTATGCTTGTGTGCATGGCAAGCCAGAGGCCCAGATTGTCCCCTTTCCACTAGGGTGGTCCTCCAGTCGACCAGGCTTGGGCTGCATGGTAGCTCTTTTCCAGGATTCTACTGCCTAGGGTAACAAGTTGTGCCAAGCTCTCACTCTGCTGTATCCTGAAGTTTGACACCCTGCGGGTCAGCCCCTTAGGGCCACCTGGCTTCCGTCTTCCAATGCTAGGTTCACTTCGTGTCTCTTACGACAGGGAGGAAACTTAGTGTTCCTTGGAGACCTGGAGGGACGCAGTGAGCTTAAGAATTTTCAAGAGCTGGCCGGGCGTGGTGGCTCAAGCCTGTAATCCCAGCACTTTGGGAGGCCGAGACGGGCGGATCACGAGGTTAGGAGATCGAGACCATCCTGGCTGACACGGTGAAACCCCGTCTCTACTAAAAAAATACAAAAAACTAGCCGGGCGAGGTGGCGGGCGCCTGTAGTCCCAGCTACTCGGGAGGCTGAGGCAGG